>NC_135358.1:20330000-20630000 GCF_051622035.1 Arctopsyche grandis
TTGTAAGCGTGTTTATTACTGGTCGAATTAAATCGTAAATTGGTGCACAACAACAACAATCGTTACCGTTGGTTGGCGGGACAGGGGTGTCCATCTCGCGGACCTGAACCGCGACGTGGGAGTCACTGGCCATGGCGGCCTGTTCGTTTAGTGCGCGCGCATACTCACGCACTTCCGGTCGACAAAAACACTGACCGATGTGTGCATCGCCAGACGTGACGTCAGTGACATTGCCATTTTTCCATTTTGCATACCGCTTTTGTGAGCTGGAAAAGGTCGACGAAACGGTTGTCTGATTATTTGGTCCTTGAAGCATGGTTTATGTGTGTGGGTATTGTTATAAAACCGTGATGCGCAACCTTTTTAACAGATGGGCCAATTTATCTATTTTCTATTTGTTCGCGGGCCGCAGTGTGCAAAAGTGTTGAAAAATAATGATTTTCAGACATAGTCGGATTAGATGAAGAAAAACTCTTGGCTATTCCACTTGTGAGGCCCCTCCAAACAAATTTAAATATAAAAGTACAAGGGAAATCCGGCCCTGTGAAAACAATAATTCTGGATCTTTTTATGGGGAATGACGACGAATTATTTTAGAATTTTGAAAATACATACATACAATATATTTTATCGACATGTTAAATAATTATTATAGACAAATGCATGCTACGCAGGCAAAAAAAAATTATTACCATTAATTTGAAAACGATTACATTTATTATTTACATGTCAGTCTACGTATCTAAATATATATGTATGTACTTCTAAGTTGCGCTGTAGGTAAAATATTTTATTTGATAAAAAAATACCAATTCTAAAATTATATATACAGGCGGACCTCAACTTTCGCACATTCGACTTTCGCACAATTCGCTATTTCGCACATTTTTAAAAAATCGTTTTTTTTTTTGGTGATAATGCAAAAATGTTTGTTTGCGTGCAATTGTTTCCCTTTCCTCCATTCCCTGTTGCACTATGAAATGCGTATGAACGAGCCCGTACTGTGAAAAGTGTTACATCCTGCACGGCATAGTGATGGATGAAATGGAGAAATCTTTGTCTTATTGGATAAGTGACCAAAATCAAAAAACATCCCTCTGAGTACTTCAATAATTCAAGCTAGAGCTCTTAGTTTGCATAAGGATTGGAAGGCTAGACTAAAAGAAGATTCTAACACGGTGTTTCATGCAAGTCACAGCTGGTTTTCAAATTTAAAAACAAGATATTCTTTACACAATATTAAATTCACTGGAGAATCATCTGATGCGGATGAAGATGCTGCAAAAGACTTTATTTCCTCATTGTCCAAAATTATTGAAGATGATGAATATTCCTCTAGTCAAATATTCAATGTAGATGAGACTGGTTTATTTTGGAAGAAGATGCCTAATCGTACATTCTTATCAAAGGAAGAATCAGTTGCCCCTGGTCATAAACCTTCTAAAAACCGATTGCTTCTTGGTGGAAATTTAGCTGGTGATTTAAAATTGATGCCAATGTTAATTTATCAAGCAGAAAATCCTAGAGCATTGAAAGGGAAAGATAAAAATTGCTTCCAGTAATTTGGAAATCAAATAAAAAAGCCTGGGTTACTGCTTTAATATTTAAAGATTGGTTCACTTCACATTTCGTACCAGCAGTAAAGCAATATTGTGAAGTTAATAATTTACCATTTAAAATATTATTAATCTTAGATAATGCTACAGGACTCTCATACAACCCATGGACCAAACAGTGATAGCTATGTTTAAACGATATTATATGAGGTCGATAATGAATCAGGCCATCAAGACAACTGACATGGAAGGTGGGCCCACATTAAAAGATTTCTGGAGGAATTATAACATATGGAACGCAATAAATAATATTGGAGACGCGTGGACTGAAATAAAAGAGTCAACAATGAAAGGTTCATGGAGAAAACTATGCCCACAAATGATGGGTGATATAAATTTTGATGAAACTCCAGAAACTATCACACTTGAAATAGTTCACTTAATGAACGAACTTAACCTAGATGTGAAAATATTAATGAGATGATTGAATCTCATTCTGAACCCATGACCAATGAATTTCTAATGGACTGACAAGAGAACGAGAATGATATACATATTGAAAGTGAGGAAGAAGAACCAGAAGAAATCATTAATACCTTAACTATAAAAAATATGAACGAAGCTTTTACGCATCTCGAAAAGTTTTTGAACATTATGGAAGACTGTGATCCCAATGGAGAACGAATATCTCAAGTACGTAGGATTATTCATAAGAGTACTGTCTGTTACAGAACACTCTATGAAGAAAAAAAAATTGTCATATTCAACTAACTCTTGACAAGTTCATTACGAGATTATAATTTGCCGTGCCTGAATGCGATATTTTCCACCTAAGTGAGTGTAGATTATCGGATGTTATTTTAACATATGTATCTGGCAGCCTGCGCTCATCATTATTCTCTTAATTTGAATGTGATGTATGTGTGGAATCTTAATCTACTCTCTTCCATTTGGGCCTCGCTGTGATTTTTTTTTACTATTTTTCTTTTGCAGAATGTAAAACTAAGAATAGGATTTGAGTATTTTATTTACGTGTTATTTTTCTTTTGTTTTTATTTTTTATTTTATCGTGTTTTTCTGCTTTTGCTTTTTTGCTTTTTATTTTATGTATTTACTTTACTTTTTAATGTATATAAATAATTTTTATTTAATACATACATTTTTTGCTTTTTTTTTTACATCCCTCTACTTTCGAACATTTAACTTTCGCACACATTTTCAGGAACCAATTATGTGCGAAAGTTGAGGTCCGCCTGTATTTATAATATATGTATATATATATATATATATATATACATATGTATGTACATATATATACATATATGTTATATAAATTAATCACATATCAAACATTTTTTTATATTCAATGAAACTGTACTTGTCAGACCTTTCTTTTTAACAAGATCTTTTTCAACTTCAATTCTTTGTTTATTGATGTTTACTACCCTTTTTTATATCTTTTTCGTTAATTGTACTCCATTTTAAAAATCTTGCCAACAGCACCATGTCAAAATTATCAAAAACATTATTTTTCTATTATTCTATATTTTTTATGCACATAAAAATGAACCTGCGACATATGTAAGTACCTACATATGTATGTTTTTCTATTATGGTTTTTGGGAACACTCCCTGCTGGCTGGTAGAATATCTTGATGAAGAGAATGTTAGTATGTATGTACATATATACATATGTATGTATGCAAGGGGTCTACGTGACGAGCCGGAATGTTAAATTACCGAAAACGCAAATATCGGAAGGCAAAGAACGAAAATCGAAAGATCTCAAGTCGAAAGATCAAAAAAAGGGTGCATGGGAAACGGTACATACTCACGTACATACTCATCTAATTTGCGCGAGCAGGATACAACAGGAACAAGAGGAACAGGCTTTTCCTCCCGTATTCTGCGCGCGCACTAATATTAATACGGGAGGAAAAGCCTGTTCCTCTTGTTCCTGTTGTATCCTGCTCGCGCAAATTACGTGAGTATGTACCGTTTACCATGCACCCTTTTTTTTTGATCTTTCGATTTACGATCTTTCGATTTTCAATCTTTGCCTTCCGATATTTGCGTTTTCGGTAATTTAACATACCGGCTCGTCACGGAGACCGGTATGCAAGACCCAATCTATCATGTCATATGTTAACGATTTATTTTAATATTGATTTGCTTCTAAAAATAAATATTATTCTGAATGTATTGCTCATCTTCAAGAATCGCGCAGTCCCCTCCCATTAAAAGAGCTTTTTTTAAAAAAAGAGATCAGCGGTATCGTGAGTACAAGATTCCGATTAAAACGATAACGCTTTATTATCGCCTCAGAATTTCTTTGGGCAATACCCGATATTTCCCAAATTCAACAACAATACCACTTGTTGTACTATTGACCCGATTGTGCTTCGCACGGTTCAGTTTGCACGTTCACTTCGCCGAAAAGAGAGAGGGCACTCTAATGAACCGAAATGTAACGAGACATATCTATGCTATTACTATTATATATACATATATTATATGTCGGTATATAAGTAGATATTGTATCTACCTATAATAAATATACTCGAATGAAAGATCAAACACGCTCACGTTCCAGTTTCGAGCAACACGACACAACACCGCACCGTTCGTTTCGCACATAAATATTATGGATATTAAAACATGAAAAATTATATGGATAATAATACTACAATATCGCATTCAGATTATACGCGAGGTTTATACGGCGACTGAAGAACAATTGGTGCTGGTTTACCGGTACTCAATACAATTCCCACGCCCTTTTCTTTTTCAATCGAGTATGAATACTGTGTCACTCGGTGACTTGAACGCACATTGTGTGCAATTGTCGCAATTGCATGTTTGTAATATTTATACTGTACTATTCGACAATGTTCGAACCATATGTATGGAAACTCATTTTTCCGTCATATTTTTGTGTGAATAGCCCTCTAATCTCGATACATTGGAAATCCCTTTGATGAAAATTTAATAAAGAAAAATTTCGTTTTCAAAACAAAAATTTTTTCTGAAAGGTGTATTACGATTTTAATATCTTTTAGATTCTACGTTTAAATACAATTTATCCTACATAATTTTTCCTTCTACACACATCTACATATGTACATTTACATACGAAATTTATTATGATAAGAAAATTATGAATTGCCCTAGTTTTAATGATCTCGACATTTAAAGATTTGAAATCTAGCTGTCATATCTATACATGTACATATGTACGTAGTAACAATATGAAGTTTTGTGATCATGCGAAAATTCTAACTCGAAATTTTGACTGAATCGATCACTGATCACGTTTTATTATGATCTAGAAAATATGTGTGTGTGTCTGTGTTATTTGGAGATTTTTTGAACACCGTTAGTTTTATCGAACTGAAACTTAGTATGTGTTTCTGAAATGCTTATCGATATGATATATATTTTTTTCAAATTTTTAAGTTGACTGGAAATAGTACCTCTCCTTATAGGTCTTCTTTTTTTTAAATTTTTATATTCAATTATCTCCCAAACCGTTCAACGGATTCGACTGTAATTTTTTTACATGTAATAGAAATTATAAATTGTATACAATAATATTTTTTAATTGTTGTTACGTCAATCGGAAGTAGTACTTTTATTTTAATTAACTGAACTTTTTGTTGTAGAATGTCAAATGTAAGGACTTTGTATAAAAGTTTTGCACACCAACTAGGTACATACATACATATAATATTTACAGGTACAAAAAATTTACAATTATTAAGTACAAGGATTGATTTCAATGCAATAAACTCATCAAGATAATAAAGATAAATAAAACGCAATTCTTCGATTTCGACTTATCTGATTTACAATTAATTTACTTGTGCATTTGCAATGTATTTTATTTCGAACACTCGTATTCTGTAAATCTAAATATGATGCAAATGCATATGTACGTTTATACTTACATAGGTATAAAATGAATACTTCTCATTACAAAAACAATATATCTAATTGATAAATCTATGTATATATGTACTTTATAATACTTGTATATTATCAATAAATGTATGTATCATAGACGACCTTCATTGATAGGGAAAAAAATGCAACTTCATCGTCAGGTAATTATGATTGAATTATAATGTAAAAATACATTCGTCGATTGTTTTCCTAACTAACTTTTCATATTTCAAGGCTCGTCATAAGCTCGTTTATTCACTTGATGATCGTTTTGTATTATCAATATAAGGTTGAGTGTAATGTCTGCAAATTTTGATTGCATTGTTTTAAACTGCGTAGTTGTAACAGATGAGTCTTATTAGCGTTCAATGCCACCGGCATTTTTTTGTAATTTTGACCCTTAAATAAGATTGCATGTACAATTTATAACTGGTTTTGTTCGATAGCATTATACATATATATTC
Source organism: Arctopsyche grandis (assembly GCF_051622035.1). NCBI lineage: Eukaryota > Metazoa > Arthropoda > Insecta > Trichoptera > Hydropsychidae > Arctopsyche > Arctopsyche grandis. The sequence continues at coordinate 20,335,963 of NC_135358.1, forward strand.
GTACATATTTACATACATACATACATACAGATGTATGTATGTATAGGTAGATGCCCGTTTTGATTTCCATTTGACCAAAACATATTATTAGACTGCACATCAGTCTTTAAAGGTTAAATGTCTCGAATGACCCGTTAAATTCTGCATTCTACCGGTCGTCGGGTGGGTTTTTTATTTCATTTTTTGGTTTTCGCGAGTTTAAACACCCTCGTAAAACTGACTGGGATCGAAAATTGACGATATGAACGATCGGTCAAGACAAAAACCTGACGGATGACTTTGACGGTACGGCGAATCGACCGCTTAATTACCGTACAAGTCACATTAAAAATAGTTTCTGCTCTATCAAGCTCTTAGCGGGGAATAATCAACCTTTTTAATGCAATTAAGCTATTTTATTCAATTCGAGCGATGAAGTAACAGAAAAAACAGCTAATGGCTTCCATCGGTTCAATTCAATCGAGCGTCCCGTCCCATCTGACGTTTCAATGGGCTAATTATTTTTTTTCTTTTAGTTTTTCCCGATTTAACACACTCAAATGTTACCATACATGAAAATAGAGCCAAACACCTCAACGGTTACATGTGGTGAGAGAGCGTAAAATTTAAATTTTTTATTGTGTATTCTAATATTTATAATTACATATGTACATATAATAGATAGATGACGAAGTGCAATTTGAACATCATACTTAAGTACATACATACATATATAATATATGTAAATGTATATCTACCATCATGACTACAACTTATCAATTTATATATCTACATATTAAATACATATATGTATGTTGCTTTCCCATTCTTGTTCCCGTTCCCGTTCTCGTTCTCGTTTCCGTTCTCGTGCCCATTTTTGCCAGAAAAATGCAGGCAGTTAACACATTTGAAATTATTCAATTGTTTGTTTATTTTACGCCTACAACGCAGGTTGTGACTTGAAAACATTTGAAATTATTGCGTTGCAATGTCACTCATTCCAGAGTTTCCCGTTCCCGTTCCCTTTTTAAGTGATGGTTGGAGCTCAACGCCGTGGTGTAACGTCTCTTCAACGCCGTTTCGTCATAAACCAACCTGTTAACGTGGTTGCCAACAAACACATTACCTTGACTACACAATGGTGTTTCATACTTTCGCGTCGGTAAAATCGTAATTACGAATATTATTATTAAGAGGTTTTTTCCCGTTTTTTTTAAACAGTAATCTTCCCGGACACGCATAAAACAAATCCTGAAAGTTCCATCGTAATCGTTTGAGTGGTTTAGGAGCTTATACGAGACAGACAGACAGACAGACAAACAGATATTCAATTTTATATATTTATGTACATAGATGTGTATCAAGGTAGACGAAAGGTTTTTTAAAAAATATTTAATTTCAATAAAATCCATTGTTCATCAATATAACTGAGTCTAAAATGTGCATAAATCTTTTTTTGAAATTAAGTCTTGGACCGAGTGTAAGGATTCGTTTTTATGGTTCTGAAAATTACACAGAAGTAACGGATTTTTTGAATATTCTATTTATTGTCGAATGATTTACGAGCACTTTTAACTTATCGTACCGTGAAATCTCGCTCTAGTAAATTTTTGTAGTACTAGGACAAACCGAGTGGTTGTCTACCAATTGTCTAGCATTTTAAACAAATTCATGTAATTTTAGAGACACAGTAAGGTTTTGGTAGGTCAAAGGTTTTTTTTCATTTGTAACACCTGGAAGTGTTGAACTTACACGTTTCTTAAGATACCTTATTCTCCCTTCAGAGGTCAGCGACCAACTGGCTGAACAAAATTTTAGTATTTACGGAGCAATTTTCCAACAGCATTGTATTAAGAACGACGGATGTGTAAAACAGATGGTACCATTGTTAACAATATTTTCGTCATTTTTCGACATGGACAAAAACCGTAACACATGGACAGTATGATAAGTTGATAAAAAGAAAAAAAACAGGAAATAATTTACTTTAAAATAAATTCGCACTTAATCATATGTACATACATATGTAGTTTAGTTTACGTGGGATTTCTTTGAAACAATTACGCTTATAACCAATCATCTTTCGAATTTCCGACGAGTTTTCATAAAACATTGTCTTCTGCTCGGCGTGCGAACGAAACTTCGATTCGAAAGATCGATGGTTGCCCGCTTATGGTGCAACAAAATAACGGAAAATAATGACATAATGTTTATATGTGGATATGAAACGAGTTTTTGGGCTTCTTCGATGTCCACCGACCGGATAAAAAGCACATTTCGTTGCTTATTAACAGACCACATATCCAGCGGCTTCTGAAATGCAAGTTTGTATCTAATATTTTTCTTCTTAGTTTATCCATTTTGATATTTTTATACAAGCATTTTCTCATAAGGATAATCGTTGGATGCGAAACGAGAAGCCGGATGGATAACTGTAAAGTCTATATTTGGTACTAAACATTGAACAACTAATAGGCATTCAGATAACTTTGCATTGAACGCAAATACGAGTATGTACATACATACATACATATAAACGAAGTAATATCAACGAACGGTTTATTTTAAAACCCATTGTCATTTGTGTGATGGAATTTTATTCATTTATTGATATTCCTTTACAATATATTTTAAATAATAATCAAGTTAAAAAAAATATAATTGAAATCAGATACTATAATTAGGTATGTATTAATGCAGTGGTGTAGTCGGGCCAATTCGGGAAAGGTCGCCGCCCTGGTACTTCTTTTTGAGCCAGGTCGCCGCCCTGGCACTTTGATTGATATTTTAAGGTTGTGGCTATTTGGAGGTACTATATCTGCGAATCATTGGCTATTTGCAGATACTATATCTGCGACAGGCGCAAAGCCTTCTGCGCATGCGCGTGAACTTATAATCCGAACTTGTTTAATCAATCGTTCATTATACACGAGGCAAAAAAATTTCGCATGTTATTATAATAGATTTATATCATTTAGCTAGTTCGCGGCTTGTACTTGTATGTAGGTATTATACGTTGTATATAATAATAATTTTCTAACAATTAATAATAGTAACTAATTTGGATTATATTTTTTACTCTACGTCACTTTACGAGTTCGAACTAAATTTTAAGAGGTTTAAAACAAAATTTTAACATTAAACACGCTGACAGTGACAGTTCACGCGCATGCGCAGAAGGCTTTGCGCCTGTCGCAGATATAGTACCTGCAAATAGCCAATAATTCGCAGATATAGTTCCTGCAAATAGCCAATAATTTGCAGATATAGTACCTGCAAATAGCCACAACCATATTTAAATTGTTTTATGAGTAAATTAAAAAAATATTTTGGCTAATTAATAACACTTCAGAAGAGAATAATAAGAAGCGACTTAATCGAAGTCTTTAAAATCTTAAATAATCATCATAATTGTCCTATGTCCAAACTCATTACGTTCAATGAAAACACTCATCTTAGAGGTCATCTCAGACTCCAAAAAGAACAATCGAATAAATTAATCAGAGATTCCTTCTTTTCAAACGTTAAAGACGTTTTGATGAAATTTATGGGCTTTTTTTTATCTAAAAACACCAAAAAGTTCGAAAGAAAACATTATTTAAACTATTAAGCACTTGAGGATAGATATAAAAAATAAGGGAACTCCGCAATAAATAGTCATCTCTAAATTCATATGTTAAAATTTCATAGTTTTTGACATAAATATGATTTCGGCATTGCTAAAAGCAAATGTTGCTGTTAACACAAACACAGGTTTGAAAAATCAAATATGTTGAAGTGGATGTATGGAAGGAAATTTTTATAAATATAAAAATATACACGATTTCAACAAGAATATTAACTATCAATTTTAGATTACATATTATTTAGTAATGAAAAAAGAGGGGGAGGGGGGTCAAAAAAATTAAACATCGCCCTGGTTCTTTTTTTATTTAGCACTACAACACTGTATGTATGTATGTACATATATACCTAATTTAAATACTGAAGTTTGCGTGTAATAAAAAATATTGTGAACTTGGAAAGTCTACAACACGCTTTCCTAGAAAGCGTGTTGTAGACCTATCATTATATTTAACTTCTTTTGTGATTTAAAAATTATAACCATTCTTTATGAAATGTCGATATGTGCCAACGATTCAGCATTTATTTTTAATCACCAACATTTAACCAATTCCAAAATCCATTGCGATGAAATGTTCATGTTCGTGTATTCAAATGAACAAATTATCAATGTTTTTATGATTATTAGTTTTAAAATGCAATTTTATAATAATTATTCGATTATGGATTTCCTTTCATGTTTCCAGTGTAGGTACACGGATATAAATTAACAATACTGTTGGAGGATATTAAAGCAATAATTAACTAGTAATTTTATTGTAATTAAATAACATAGCTTGCACTGGTACTTCAATATTCTGTGTAGTAAAAATAAATGTATATATACATATACATATATGTATGTATATGTTTAATTTTGCTTTCATGCATAAAATAATAACAATCAATTCATTTGAAGCGTAACAAAAATTATACCTCCCTAAGAATTATAAATAAATAAATACATACATACATATGTATATAAAATAATAATTACCTTTATCCTAACAGAAACAATGTAATTATTTTTGATTTAGTGAAACTTTATAATAAATTATTATATTTTCCGTCTTATTATATATGTATGTAGTCAGTTGGTGGATGCTTAGATTTATTATTTTGCTTCATTTTGTTTTGTATGTAATGTAGAAAAAAATGCATAAAATTCTTAATACGCGTCACTTCCTTTTCACGGTATATTTTATAGTACATCATCGCACAAAAACGTCTAATTGAGCATTAAATTTAATTTTGGAACTTCTCGAAATTCGAAGACAAAAATAAATCGTAGGCGTAAGATTACCTGTACGAATGATACGATTGCGTAGGTGTAAGTATTATATATGTATCTATTATATATATATATTACACTTTTGGTATAAATGCGATTTTTTTCCTATAAATTAATATAATTGCAGGTTTAATTGAGCGTTATACAAGCTCTTTTTAGAATTTCTAAATTTAATTTGTACGCACATTGTGTCTGGATGCGCACGTGGGAAAATGTATTTTCTCTCACATTAGACTACTACTTGCTACGATTTGGCACAAGTCTCTGTATTGCTTAAATCTTATTCAGTAAAATGCTATTGTTTTGTTTTTTATTACAATGTGTATATTTGTGTGCGTTTCGAAAGCGAATGAGGTATAGTAGAAACGTTGAATCTGAAGTATGTCGATTTAATTATGAATACATTTCATTAAGAATAATTATATTTTTGACGGCAACTTTAAATTCAATGATAATGATAAAATTGAAAATAGATAGTCATGGCAGATTACACATTTAAAAATTTCTTCATTACGTTCATACTTGCATATTTGTACATATGTTTAAAATTTTCAACCTATGCAGTAGGATATTAGATTGTTGTGTTACGAAAGTTGCAAATGATTGAGTTTGAAAGCATACTTATTATAATTTTCTGCAAATTATGTGTAAACTTGAGAAGTTTTCCATCAATAAGAAAGTTTTTTGAGTTGTCAATGAATACATATCTATAGCATTAATTATTAAAAATAGTTAGCTGTTAGAGTAAAGTAACCTTTCATGCAATAGGTGAAATTAAATCTTGGTACTTATTTATGTAAGTCATACATATGTTGCTTGTTTACATATTCTTTTGAATTTTGAAATCTTTGGAATGTCAAAATGTTTTTTAAAATAAATGCGGAGGTCATGATTTGTCAATATTTTTGAATCACTCGTGCCTGATTTGTGTCCTTATAGTTTTTAGTAGGAGATCAAGGCAGTTCTGATGTCGATAATCGCTTTACGGTAAACGTCACGAGCGATGTCTATCTGATGAATAACAAGGCAAAAGCACTGTATCTCGTTGCCGATGAAGCAGGTAGCATATTCACACCTTATCTGATGGTCAATTCACTATCCGATGACACGATGAGGTATTACAGTGCAGGTTGTTACACCCAGCTGTTGTTGTTGCACGCGAGATTATGCAATCGAATTAGTTCACACTGGAGCGGAGCTCTAGCACTCGAATGTGCACTGTTCTATACTCTTAGCGACCCAACTAGCTGTAAAATAGGTTTTTTTTTACTTAGATTAAACACAACATAGGTCAATTCCTTACTTGATATTTTGAATTAATTTTAATATTGATAATAGCGTTTTCAGTGGAAATTATGCATTTATATATGTATGTACATTTGTACAATTGTATATGAATGATGGAATATAATGCTACCCAGGTCATAAAGGTGGTTGAACATTGTTTATTTCGCAACATCAACTTTATGACTATTTTTATATATGTATGTGTGTATGAATGTATGTATATATGTATGATACATACATACATACATATGAGCCGTTATATCTGAAAGTGGCATAAGTCCACTATACTTCATTTCGAGAAATATTTCACAAAACTTTAAATATAATGGTTTGCCTTTAACAATATTTAAAAATACCGGTGGCCTGTAATACGTTTATTCTGCTTTTCCGAGATTCTGCACATATCGAATTAAAATAAGTGATAGCAATTTGTAAATTAAGTCAAACAGAAATAGTGTTTTTGGAACTGAAAATTGGACTTCCGCTAATTTAAAATTTTATATATCGGTTCATATCATGGTAATTCATAGTATCGAACATTTAGAGGGGTTGATGATTTTTTTTAATGTTCCTACAACTCAGAAGAAAAAAAATTGTGCATAATTTCGATCGAGTGTAAATTTCTTTATGTAAAATATATTGTATGCTATATACGGGCGTTTACCTTCGCCTTTCCTTATTCGAATAGGTCAATTTCGACATCTGTGTAATTGGACAGCAAAACAGGCTACTCTAACTTTCCGATCGAATATTGAAATACAAAGAGAACGGTATTAAACGGAAATTGCACTTCTCGTTGCAGTGACATAAGCGATTTCTCTTAATGGAAGTCTCTCACGTTCATTCGTTATTATTATAGGTATGTATGTATGTGACGTTTTCACAGGAAAAATTGTTTTACATGCAGCAATTAAACGTCACCTGTTGGCTTTCTTTCAGCTTCTATCGACGACAACAATAACAAAGATAAGATTTTTATGAGATCGTAATGACAAGTCACGAATGCTCAGCACTTGTGATGTTGTTTTATTATAGGTATATATATATATATATATATATATATATATATATATATATATATATATATATATATATATATATATATATATATATATATATCGGTCTCCCTCACGGGACCGAAAGTGAAACGCCCGAAAACGCAAATATCGGAAGGCAAAGATCGAAAATCGAAAGATCAAAAAAAAAGGGTGCATGGTAAACGGTACTATGTATATATGTATAATATATATGAGTGGCATGCGGTGAAATTATCTCTGTTTTTGTCATACAGCCTTGTTTAATGTGCACGCGCAGAATATGGGAGGAAAAGCCTGTTCCTCTTGTTCCCGTTGTATCCTGCTCGCGCAAATTAAGTGAGTATGTACGACGGGGGGAGAGACCCTTTTTTTATCTTTCGACTTAAGATCTTTCGATTTTCGATCTTTGCCTTCCGATATTTGCGTTTTCGAGCGCTTCACTTTCGGTCCCGTGAGGTAGACCCGTGTTCGATGTTTATTGATCGTATTGTATACGATGTCTGACCATAGATGTCATGTATGGTTTCAAATTATGTAATGATTGTGTATTAAATATGTATAATTTCTTGATGTCTATAGTATACTCGTCGCATTGGAGCGATCTGTAATGACGAGTGTCCACTGATCGATTGAATAAAAATAAATAAAAAATAAAAATATCGAGAATTGTAATAGCAAAATCGCTATTTGATTAAATCTTGAATTTATGACGATGATTTTTCGCAGAGACGTGTCCTCTTCTTTACGAGGATGTGGTGATGGAGATTCAGGTGTGGAAGGTCACTGCACCCGATTGTTCCACCGGATCGTTCATTGTTCAAGCAGGAAGCCCATTCGAATGAGTGTGTTTACGAGCGACTAGAAACACTCGGCTTGGCCGTCTCTGATTTATTGCATTATTATATTCTGACGCGTCCCACTTTTGGGGAAGCACTGGCCAACATTATCATTGTCAATTACGATCCGACAGCAAGGTCGCGCGGTGCACGAAACGACGCATGATGTCACGATTCGTATCCGTTGAACTTTTCCTCGGTGGTTCTATAGGTGAAAAACGTTTCAAGAAAGGATATGATGCAAGTGTGAGGTCAAATGCACACACACAGTGAACTAAAACTCGACTTTGGAGTTTAAATTACGATGATTAAATCATTATATTTGTAGATACATGAAACACTAGTGTCTGTTTTGGATCGATAATTAGAGGGAAATAATTTGTTGGTCGACCTTTATCCCCTTTTATTGCTTTAATTGTGGTCATATACATAATTTAGTATTATATGACACGTGTTTTCACATTAGGAACTAACTGCATAGTAATATTATATTATACTTTATACTTATAATATAATATTATAGTTTAGGTATAATCAATGTCGTAACCAGCTTTTTATAGGTTCTATTATGTATGGTTTCAATTGGACCCTTATATAGTTTTATTTTTTTGGAAAAATTAATACATACGCCCAGTGGCGGCTCGTGGATAAAATATCTGGGGGTGCTGTGGTTGATTAAAAATTAAAAAAAAATGTTTTTTTGGATTATATTTTACTATTAACATCAAAATTATCAAAATTAAACATTATATGTATTTTATTTCATTATAAAATTGATTCCTCTGTCTTTTGGCCTTAAAAAAAGGTGTATCACATTTTCGTTAAAATTTTCACTGTTCATAATTTTTTTTTTTCAATTGACAGCATTGACAAAGCCGTCAATCTTTCCTTAACCATTGTGTTTCTTATATACATATGTATGTCTTTATTCTATTTATTGATGAAAAACACCGTTTTGGCTCAGAGGTAGTTGAAGTTGTAAGCAGAATTTGAATAAGTTTTGTTATTTCCACACGAACTTTCCATAAATTGATTTCAAAAATAAGTTTTAAAAATATTAATAAATACTATGCATTTTTTTCTTTGAGTAAAACACTTCTAATTCAGTTTGAAGTTTTTTTTTATCTAGCATTGGATCTAGTTTATCTAGTTTTTTTTTTGCCTTCTATTGCTTCGCCCTCGGCGCCCTCTGAGCGTCTGCTTTCTAGGGCTTCGCCCTCGGCGTCCCCTGAGCCTTTGCCTTCTAGGGTTTCGCCCTCGGCGCCCTCCTGAGCCTTTGCCCTTTAAAAAATAAATCGAATCAGGGCCTATGAATCGAAAAAAAAATTTTAATCATTTGTTCGATGACGGCTGCGCCCCCTATGACCTTTCGATAGAAAGGTTGCCAATTGCAGATATATGTATATCTTGCTTTCTTTTCCACATTTCACTCATTGTAAATCAGTTACCATCTAATACATATACATATGTACATGTATACATATTATGTATATTAGATATTATATTATTAATATACGTTTATTATATTGGAAATTCTACTTATTGGAGATTCCCATAAGAATTAGTCTCGAAGCATTTCTATTTATAATTTTAAGATTTAACTTTAGAAAAGCCCTAACTATTCATGAAATGAAACGAGATTTGGATCATTATACCAAGTTCTAATAATTTATTATAATGGCATTCAAAGGTTGAGTATGCAGTTTGCCTAAGCTAGGCATTACACCCATCACCGTCGTCCGTTTATTTATAGGATGAGCTTTTGTGTCCGCTTTTTTCGCCAATGCAACGCGGGCGGCCTGCACTTTACAAACGCGACGCATCCTCGTAATTGCACTCTGCAACAGTTGCCACGGGCGACGACTCTCCTTTTCCATCTCTTCCCCCTGAAACGCATCCTCTTGGGGTGCGCGTGCTTCTAATTTATGCAATTCTATGCTGCATCGAGAGACCGGCTCGCCGCCTCGATCCGTTTGATGCACCACTCGAGATGCTTGACCACATATGTGTGTATGTATGTATGTATATTTAAATGCATAGCACATACATATGTACATATAATGTTCGCGTAGGCAGTACGTGGAACGTTCAATTAGTGCATTCTGCGATTCGATGCAACATTTTGGTTTGACGTTTTCGTTACAAAGTTTAACTTAGAGCTGACAGTTTTGAATGTTAGATAATTGCGACGACTTTCATTGCTATTCGAATTGGAATTGGAATGATTTTAAAAATAGTGTTCAAAGTAAAAAAAAAATAGCCATACTTGGTTATAATAAATGGAAGGCTACCACCATAAGTGCTATCTAGTACATATTTGAATCTTGGTATATTTCCTGGTTAGTTTTTGGTTTCTGGCGAGATTTGACCATATACTGACGTATGTATAATAGCGGTCTCCGTGACGGGCTGGAATGTGAAATGCCGGAAAACGCAAATATCGGAAGGCAAAGATCGAAAATCGAAAGATCTTAAGTCGAAAAATCAAAAAAAGGGTGCATGGTAAACGGTACATACTCGCTTATTTTCGCGAGCAGGATACAACAGGAACAAGAGGAACAGGCTTTTCCTCCCGTATTAATGTGCGCGCGCAGAATACTGGAGGAAAAAGCCTGTTCCTCTTGTTCCTGTTGTATCCTGCTCGCGCAAATTAAGTGAGTATGTACATGAGTATGTACCGTTTACCATGCACCCTTTTTTTTGATCTTTCGACTTAAGATCTTTCGATTTTCGATCTTTGCCTTCCGATATTTGCGTTTTCCGGCATTTCACATTCCGGCCCGTGAGGTAGGACCCGTATAATAGATACATAATACGGTACCCCGACTTTTGCGCGACAGTCAAAAGTGCTCCGACATTACCGCGCGGTGACAAAACAATGCCAGAATATATGAAAAATTAAAATTAATTAATTGAAGTAATGAATAATGAATTGAAAATTAATTGAAGTCGAAATGGATATTTTAATTTTTTTCATATATTCTGGCGCGGTTTTGTCGCCGAGCGCCTTTTGCTGGGGCGGTTTTGTTGCCGTGCGGTAATGTAGGGGCGGTCATGAAATTATTATTTTATTCAGAAATTTTACACTTAATTCATCCATCAAGTACATAAAGTAACTTTAAGATTTACATAATTTTCAGAATCAAGAGACTGATTAAATAAACATGAATCCTCGTTTAAAACCGTTTTCATGGAAAATTTTGATTAAACAAATGTGATCAGCAATAACTGATTTATATGTTTACCAGTGAATCAGAATGTTTATCTTATTTTTAATGATGAACACGAGGAAATGCATTTTAAAACTGTTAGAGGATTTCCTCTATGAAAGATGTCCTTGAAGTTGGTCTTTGTAACACGTTATAATTATAAGGTAAATAATATGCTGTGTACAATAGGAACGATAATACATTATTCATAATACTGATGCAGAAAGTTGAAGGGAATAGATATGCAACAGTCCGGTCGAACGTGCTGCGTCACATCCCATATTAGTACGTAATGACTTTTTCTTTTATGAGAGCGTCATTGATACCTAACGATTAAGTGGCTATTAAATACATTAAAAAAAAGTGTATGAGTGTGATGCAAGCGCAAATAGCGTTTGCTAGTGCTGTGGTGCTAATGAAAACGGTCAGGGTTCGGTACCCACTCCATGAACCTGCTGCATTGGCCGCACAACACGTCTTCGTGTTTAATTACTCAAGACGTTCCTCAGCCGGGCTCGCATGCCTAGGCAGATGCTCATCGAAGATATGGGCCCTCAAGTTGCATCATCTTATGCCTTTGGACTTTGGAGTGTGTGATGTTGAGTCTCGAGGAGTTGAAGTTTGAGCTCAATCATCAATTGTCCACAGAAATCGAATAGTCTTCTACGAATTCAGCTTTGTAAATATTACTATTCTACCTCTAAACGGGACTGTGTGATATTAAAATAATTGTGAGTTGTAAAATGGAGATTTTATTTCGCATTTAAAATGTTATAGTCTCAATTCTCATTTTGTCGAATCGGTTTTATGCATTATTGTACATGGTCAGTAATAAACGTCGTTCATAAAATTAGTACAATTTACCTTTAAGTGCAGAATTTATTTTCTTTCACTTGTAATTAGTTAATAGTTATCATTGTAAAGTGTCCAAGCTTATATATAATTAAATTATGTATTTGTACTTAAATGTTTATTTGTTTTCTAAAAGCTGGTATACATTAAACATAGTATATAGCAAACATACATACATATATAAAAAGGGTTTGGTGCAAGCGCTCGACAGTCACCAGACAGACTGAACGACAGATAAACTGGATGGCAGCTTTAAAAGCAATTCTCGTGTTCTCGAATGATAGATTGCACATCAGATGACGAGTAACCTTTCGATGTGCACAGATGCAATTATTAAAATGGTAATTATTAAAATTGAGTTGGATCATTCTGGCGAGTTTAATAAGGCAAGACTCGCGAGTTTAATAAGGCAAGACTCGCGAGTTTAATAAGAATAAACTCGCCAGAAAGACCCAACTCAATTTAAATAATTACCATTTTAATAATTGCATCTGTGCACATCGAAAGGTTATTCGTCATCTGATGTGCAATCTATCATTCGAGAACACGAGAATTGCTTTTAAAGCTGCCATCCAGTTTATCTGTCGTTCAGTCTGTCTGGTGATTGTCGAGCGCTTGCACCGCACCGATATAAAAATAATATTTAAAAATTCGCAACTCTTAGAATAAACTTAATAATAATATGTATTTCCTATAACTTCATAATAATTAAATTTTATCATAATATTTTATTAAAATTTTATGTTTATAATTTGAGTAGGACTGTAAGATTCTGACTGAGGAAGTATCTGGTTGAGAATAATAAAATCAGGCAGTCTGTGTATGTACTGTGTATGTAATATAAACCATTAATTTGTAAAAATGTGCCACTTAAATTTTTTTTCCTCAATGAAGCAATACAATACAATTCTTAAAGAAAATACAATACAATACAAAATGTGAAAATTTATATGAAAATTTAATATAAACTAATGTGATACCCATTTAAAACTAGGTACCTCTCGCGTGAAACGAATTAAATAATTAAATAATGGCAAGAAGCAATTAAATGGTTCTTTGTAAAAATGCAAAAAAAAAATTCTGCCTTGATAACCTTTTTTGATCCATGAAATATTTGATATTGTAGTTTATCAATTATATAATATAATATAATTTATCATGATCATTTTATTACAATACAAATAGAGCTTTGATCAAAAAAGGAATATTAACCAATCTTTAATAAATTTGTCTATTTGTTTTAGGAAAACAAGCTAAAGTCAATTGTGTCGATGATAGTATGACCGTAGTTGTTCCGTTAGATACTGAAAATGAAAAGGCATATCTTGATCAACTGAAAGGTATATATTATATTCTGTTCTTTTTTTATATTTCACTACATATATACATTTTTAAGTAAAACTAATTTATTATATAATTTTTTTAAAGGTTATGATATATGTGCACCATCTATAGAGGACGGTGCTGCAACATTTAGGCTAGATTTGAATGACGTCCATAAATGCGGTGTGACGAGGCTTCTTCATCAACCTACTGTAATTATAATCCTATTTGCATACTTTTTATGTTTGTAAATTTTTTCGGACATGTCTAAATATTTATTATGTAATTGATTTTAGGGTAAACGAGTATTTTACCATAAGATCATTGTGGAGAGCGAATCGGGGAGAGAAATTGTATCAGTGAGGTGTTCTCTGGGACCAATTGTACCTGTCGGTCCCCATCAGATACATCGAAGGGATTTGGATTTGCCAGTGGGTTTTCAAGAACCGGAGTGAGTTATTTAACAGTGTGCATAATATAATAATTATATCATTTGTAGCTTTATAAGAATCGTGTCACCTCCTTTTACGGTATACGTGGAGTGAAAGTAATTGTGTTAGATTGATTTATCGCGTGTCGAATATTATTATTAGTGTGTGGTTTATGTTTTAGAAATCTTGAAATAACCACCAGTCTTACGGAACGAGCTCCCGAACCACAATTAGGAGTTTCAGTTAGTCAAGATGGAAAAGAGTAAGAATAATACAATTTAAAAAAAAAAAAATATATATATATATATATACTATTAAATAAATAAAATATTCTTTTAGAAGTTATTTAATGTATATTCCATTTACTTTTTTAAATTCTAGAGTATCTGGAGAAATTTCTGTAAGGCCAGGAACGCCATTAGCTATGAAAGTCTTTTTAGATAAAGGATCAGCTCCCGTTTATGGGTTAATGGTTTCTCATCTTCAAGTGTCCGATACTGTAGCTCAACAAGAAACTATTGTATTTAATGGGTAAGTTTCTAATGTACATACATATGTATGTATTATATATAATATATGTAATACATATTATAAGTTGAATCAATGTTTTTTTATTCTATGAAATATTCATAATATACATATGTATTCATTAAAATTTATATAAAATTTTAATATAACACGTTTTAAATAATTAAATAATTATTTCAGATGTTCAGTAGATCCTTATTTGTTTGATAACTTTGTTACGACTGACGGTGATACACTTGAAGCCAAATTCAGAGCGTTTAAATTCCCGGACACAACTTACGTTCAATTCAGAGGAACTGTAAATGTCTGCTTAGATAAATGTCAAGGAGTATGTTAGCATTTTATATTCAAATATTATTGACGTTCATCATATACGTATTGAGAATATGAAATTAATCTTATGAAATATTTCAGACCCAGTGTAGCAATGGAGCTACGGGTTATGGCAGAAAGAAGCGTAGTATATTGAGTGGAAACGATAGTAACAGATTGTTTGAAATATCTTTAACGACTTTTATTAAAGTGGAGGATGATTCCAATGAATCTGGTAAGCTTAATCGAACTATGAAATGAGATCTACAAATGTGAATACATACAATGTATGTGCATATATTTACATATTTTATTTTTATGCTAAACTTTACTTTCAGATGACATAGCCAAACTTTTAAGGAATTTGAAAGTAGCTAATCAAATGCTAGAAGAAAATTCACCCAGGATGGTGGTCGAAGATAATTCTGATGAAGTTCTTACAGCAACAGTGCGTGAAAAACCTCAAAACGTTGATGCAGCCGAGCATGCATATAATGTCCAAAACGAATCTATAAGATTCGGAGCGTCTATTGTCTTCATCGCCGTAGCGATCGCTCTTCAATTCTTATTCGTAGATTGGAGACAATAATCTCGTGAAAGTAAAGATGGTGATGATAAATAATAGAACATAAAAGCTGTGATGCAGTTGCGTAGTCAATAGATCAAAATTAGACGTTTAATAAGTAATTAACAGTGACACGTATTGTATAATCACAAATAAGATTAATTTAAACATGGATTAGTGATTTGAGAATCTTCTGTGAGTTTTTTCAAGAAATGTGTGATTATAATTTATTATATTATGATGACATAAAATTTCATCGTTATTGAGGTTCTCAAATTACCGATTAACTTGTGTACTAATTTCAAATTAGTTTAAATAATGAAAGTGCATAATAAATGGAAGAAAATGTAAATGTTGCATACACACATAAAAAGAAAACGATTGTTGCTCAGTTGGTTGTTTTAAGCTATCGTTTCTGTGGAAGGTGTACATCACGAAATTAAAGATAAAATTCACATCAGGTGCTACTATTGTCTAAGTTTCACTATATATTTTAAGCCATTTAACTGAGGACTGAAAATATATATAGATTTTAATAATATACTCATATTTCATATTTAATTTGAATATAGTGATTTTACAAATTTGTAGTGGCACAGTCGCACAATCAGAAAAAAATCGAAAATTCTTATAGTGTGTAAATGACATTTTAAAAATGTCTCATTAACTAGTCTTAACATCTAATTACATCTTAAATCGCTCAATAATTCCTGTAACTAGTGTAATCAATTCTTTACTTTGTCAACATACGATATACATAATATAGAAGTTGTTCAAATTCTCATAATTAATTTAAAATTTAGACCAGTTTTTATTCAATATTGATTGTATATATTAGTACAATAATTGTAATAAATTCCTAAAATTATTTTGTATTTGCGGTGTATTTAAATAATAAGCATTTTTGCATGTTTCCCTAATGAAATGTTTTTTGCCTCATTTAAAAATTACAAAATGCAATATACTTAGATTATAATATTTAATATAACAAATAAAACAATTAACCGTTTTCTTTTTTTTTGATATTTTAGTTCAACCATGTAAATGGTCCTATTTCATTTTCTGTTTTTGTATTTTGAGCAGATTGTGTTGAGTATCGTAGCATCATATTTCTATTACCACTCCTCGGTCTATTTTCATCTATCACCACAGTTGACGGTGTGTTTCTATCATTCAATTTAGCTTTTGGGAATTTTATAACCTGATAATTCTCTCCATTATATTCTAGAAATTCTGAATAACCACTTTGACCAATACGTTCAGGATATATTCTACTAGCATTGAAATTTAATACGTCCTTATTCAACCAAGTGTTCTTTTTAACATCAATTGCTTTAGATTGGAATAATGTGAACAGGTCTCCTTTTGATTCAACATCTTTCTTTTTTCTCGGATTTTTATTTTTATTTTCATCTGTAGTCACCTGAAAACGATAGTAATTTGCTTAAACTATCAAGATTACTGGAGTGAATTTGTGAATGTTGTAATATTATTCAATATAATAATGGAACTCACATAATTTTCAGACATGTAAATATAATGACCAAGATTCAAACCCATTTCTGGCGTGTTTTCGATATCATCCAATTTATAGTATGGCTTCAAAAGTTTAACTGCTTCATCAATTCCAACCTATTTATGTAAAAAATTATCAAATTATATGTACTGATGGAGAATAAAGACACATTTTTGACAGATACCTGTCCATGTTTTATCATATGCTCAGTGAGATCAGCTCCAATGAGCTCTTCATATTTCTCCATGCGAATCGGTATGAATTTATCAATCAACCACAGCAAAAGAGTTGTACTCGCCAGTCCCCAAACGGAAAGACATAAAGCAGACAAACACTGAATCTTCAACAGATATGTTCCACCACCTAATATATCCATATTTTAATCAATTCACATACATTTCCAAGATGAAGAATATATTATGGTAAAATTAAATGCTATGCAGACCTTTGAACAACCCCATTCTTCCTTGTGTAGTATCCAATGGTATTGGATTATCAGCAAAGAGTCCAACAGATATGACTCCTTTCAAAAATTCAATATATTAATATTTATAGTACAGTAGTATTTTTCTATATATTATATTTAGTACAGTATTATTGTTTCAAATCGGTCTCACCCCATATTCCACAAAATCCATGCACAGAAGAGGCTCCAACAGGATCATCCACACCCATCAAATCTACTAAAGGCATTGTGAAGCATGCAATCATTCCTCCGATCAATCCGATGAATAACGCTTCCCAAGCGTGATATAAGAAACATCCAGCTAACACACGAATTGATAATTTTAACCAAAGAAATATTAATTTGAACACTAACGAAACGTTTACATACCAGTAATTGAAACTAAAGCGCCTAGAATACTATTGATAATATCCATAACGTCTAATTTTCCTTTGAAGCGTAGTAAAGAATACCTTAAAATCAGTTTGCGGTAATATATCATAAAAAAAATATAATTTATTGATACGTTTGATTTATATTTAACTTACAACAAGCCAAAAAATCCACCTCCAAATGATCCCAACATGGTCATAACTGCAGCACGCGCTGCATATTGCCATTTCATTCCACTTACCTAAAAATATTCAATTTTATATATGAGCCGTTATATTTGAAAGCGGCGGAGTTCAATTTTCAGTTTCAAAAACACTTCTATTTGACCTAATTCACAAATTGTTATCGCTTCTTTTAATTTTATGTCCAGAATCTCGGAAAAGCAGAATAAACGTATTGTAGGCAGTGGTGTCACCCCAATTTTGGAACAAAGGATGTCCAATTTTTTTTTCAAAATAAATACATATGCACATTTTTTTTTCGTTCAAGTAATTACATGAAAGTTCACTAAATTTTAAAGATTTGTATAATTTTTGACAAAAATTATATGAATTTTTAGATTAAATAACGGGTTTCCGGAAACTTTTGATTTTTAAAAACGGGTTTCCAGAAACCCATGGAAACTATTAGAGTGACACCACTGATTATAGGCCATCAGTATTTTTAAATATTGTTAAACGTAAAACTTAATTAAATTTTTTGCGAGATATTTCTGTAAAAATGAAGAAAAGTGAACTTATTCCACTTTCAATTATAACGGCTCATATGTACATTATGGGGAAACTATAAGAATTTTTTTCCAATAATTTCAATCACACATCACGCTATACTATTTCATCGATTTTGATTAAATATAAATGATCGAATCAGTACTTCGATTATTCAGATTTCATTCAATGTACCAGATTCTGTATATCAAAGTGTCGGCTATACCCATTTGATTGATGAATTTTTATTTTTCAATCAACTTAAGTAACCAAGTATACGCACGAGTGGGTAATTGGGGTGAAGTTCTATTTCTAGAGCGCACCCCTTATAACGTGCAATCAGCGAAATTAAACTTGAAACAGAATCAATTTGCTGAAAATATTTAACAACCCTTATGTTAATAAACATATATGCGTTTTCTTTGTTTCTAATCTGAAACAATATTTAGTGTTTTGTAAATAGGGTCACGCCTGAAGCTTTCGATGTCATTTTTTTCCTATTTCAAATTGTTGACTTGGTCAATGTCGAGCCCCGGTGTCAAAGTTGAATATTTAATTTTGCTTGCGTGTCTCAGAAATGAGCGGTGGGTTTTGAATGGGGTGGGTAGGTGTTTGGGGTGTTGAAAATCGATTATTCGACCGACGACAATCCACAAATTGTGACCTTGCTTTGTGGGTCGCGAAGACGTCATCGAGGAAATTGCGACATTGTGACTTCGTGGTCGAGTCCATTGTATGTAGACTCCTATTCCCACACCCTTACGGTTCTCATCCCCAACGACATGGACCCATTCTTTTGAGGTCAAATTTACCTAAATACATCAATTTATAACAAACGTATTTATCCCTTAATTCGACAACTTACGTATTTTATAAATTTGGATTTTCCACAATGGACCTAGTGGAAAACTCATCGACGTTTTTTAACGTTTAATAAATGAATGATAATTATTTAACATTGCTAAATTATTTCAACCGTTACAGCCAATTCAAATATCTCGTTGTGCAATTGCTGTAATAGGATATGTCAGTGCAAAATTAATACCATAAAACGATATGACAACGATGACTAATCAACTGATTAGCGTTTGACATTGGCAACTTACTCCGTAAGTGCTGCCAGAGTTAAAAGCCAGCCAACCCCACCACAACACGAAGAGTCCTAGAACGGCATTTACAGGCGATCCTGGTGGTAATGGGGTTCTTCCTCGACTGTAGCGACCTAGACGTGGGCCCAACATGAAGGCTGAAGCAAAAGCAGCCGACCCACCTTAAAAAATACACAATTCCTTTAAAACCAGTCCTTAATGTATTCCTTTGTATGTAATATGTATGCAGATATAGACCTATGAGATGTACAGGACCAGAGCCGGCAATGTCGACTGCTCCAAGGTTGTATAAAAATCCATGATCACCCCATACCCAACCAGCTGGTATGCAATATATTACGGTGTTCAAGAACGAAAAGACGCAATAGGCTTTGAAATTGCATCTAAAATTGATATTGAGTTTAAATTATTCATGCCATTGTATCGGAAGTATCGATTATTGTATAGAATGTTTGTGAATACTGCATCCAATCCAGGACTTTTCTGGCACTGTATTCCCAGGGCTGAGATTGGATTACGGTGCTGGTAGATTTTATCGAAATACGCCTTTGTCTTTGACGATTCTTCTAAGATTACACTGTTCGACAAATGACGACTTTTTTTTTTGGTTCAGAGACGAGATATGACTTTTCTTATAGAATTTGTGAACACGAATCTGGTAATAAAAAATGTTGATTGGCTCGAGATTCGGAGATACATATATAGGTACATATGTGTTTTTTATATCTTCATGTTGTTTGATCGATACGATCTCAAAATCTGTTAATTTCCTGTTCAAAATGAATATTGGAATCTATAGTCGGGTATTTTATCTTTCATTTGTAGTACTTTTCAGCTTTCAAATCTCGTAGTCGTCCAGTTCAAATCAAAAGTCAAAAGTACGTATTTTCACTTGGGATTTTTTCCCACTGTTAATGCTATTCGTTTATTTTATCGAGGCAAGCCAGTTATCAATAGAATTTTTGTTATTAATCCACAAGAATAATCGAAATATGATTTTTCTAAGTGGAATTTTATTTAATTCTCATATAAAGACAATTTAATATATAATCCCTATTAATTCAATTCAGATTCGTGTAAATACTAGTACGAACTTTTAGCTCGCAATTTTACCGATTTAAAATTCAGCACACTTCTAATTAACCCTTTTAAACGAAAACAAAAAATAGTGTGGCCAGAAAACTATCCCAATAAACATGTTTCAATAGAAAATACTCAATATAAAACATTATTAACAGTGGGAAAAAATCCCAAGTGAAAATATGTACTTTTGACTTTTGATTTAAACTGGACGACTGCTTAGAGAGATTTGAAAGCTGAAAAGTACTAGAAATAAAAGATAAAATACCCGACTATAGATTTCAATATTCATTTTGAACAAAAAATTGACATTTAACCGAAAAACACCAAGATATAGAAAAATCGCGCGATTTAAAAAACACATATATCTCCGAATCTTGAGCCAATCAACATTTTTTACTACCAGATTCGTGTTCACTGGGCATAGATCTATAATAAAAGTTATATCTCGTCTCTGAACCATTTTTCATGTCGAACTGTGTTATCTGTGTATTTTATCGTAAATATTCATTACAAGTATCTAACAAAAATTACGTGTTCAAATTATCGGAGCGAAGACTAAACGATCTTTATCGTGTTTTTTCCCATTTAGTTGGAACATGACAGTGATTTTTGCTTTCGTTTATGATATATTTATCTAATTTTTACAGTTTTTTGGCTTTTGCGGTCTTTAACTCAAAATCTAGTATTGCTGTACTCAAGGTGAGTATCGCATTGAATGGATCGTTTCATAAATATTTAAAGATTCAAACTATAAATATAAAAACGGATTAATTCACTGTCGTAAAGATCAATTTAATTATAATACATTATTATTTTTTTAATTTTAAAATAAATCAATCAAATATGCAGCCCAAAATTTTAAAACTAGAATGGGAATATTTTTTACGTGAAATATTAAGAATTTAGTTTAAAAACGGGTAAAAAATCAACAAGGGCCTCCATAGTCATTTTCTACATACATACATATATTATTGAAAATAAAAATGTGTGTTTGAACTGTTATTTCCTATTTTATTTTATACAATCAGATTTACGGTGAAATATTGCGTAATATTATATAATAATAATAATAAAATTGAAATATTACGGTGGAATCCCTACCGGAATTCCGGGATTGAAGATTTTCAGCACCGTAACCCCGGTACCGAAAAATAATTTCGGGATTGGAAGCACTATTTGTGAAGTTCTTCAGCTAAATCTTCTCATATTCTGATATATTAGTACGACTTGAGCACTTGTGGTTAATTCTGATTAAGTTAAATAATAGTATGATACTTGAGTAACCTACCTTTCAGCCATAGCTCCACTGACTATAGTAGTTGCCGTAGTTGCAAACGACAATTGAAAAAGGAAAGCAGCAAAAACCGGACCCATATCCATATCGCCAACTTTTGGATCGATGAAAAATCCTCCAAAAGCTACGAAAGGATTAGTATAAGGTCCTTTTCCAAACGACATACCGTATCCGAACATCCAATAAGTAAAACCTGTAATCGATTATCGGAAACAAACAATATAGATGTACAAATGGTGAATGCTATGCTAAAATTCTTTCATCACCTCCAATTACGATATCGACCACATTCTTCATCATGATGTTGACTTCATTTTTAATCGAGACGCAACCAGCTTCCAACATTCCGAAGCCTGTAAAAAACCAACTAGTCAAGTCGTTGAGCTATTAATCTGAAATTGTAATGAAAATGATCAGGAATAAAAACCTGTCTGCATTGTGAAGATGATGAACGACGAGGTGAGTATCCAGTTCGTGTCCTCAACGTCCAATTCGTTATCGTATCCGCCGGGAAGATGTGAAGTATTATTGGTATGATTCACGAACGATTCATTGATACCACCTGGTTGTTGATAAACGTCCATCTTGACTGGTGGAAATCCAGAGTTCCGATTTCGGATGGTGTCAGTGGGAAACTGAATGCATTTTCCGAGGAAATGCGTGCACAGTGGACAACCATTGTCTGATAAACAAATTAAATATTCAATCATGATCAATTTTGCAGGTTGTTTTCAGCGAATTAAGTACACTTTGCGACCATGAAGCCTGCCCGTTTCTACTATGAGGAATGCACATTGTTATTCTATGCATGCATTAGATATAAAATGTTTTTAAAGTTTAGTGCGATGTCAACTAGAACCGTATTTTTAGATTAATTGAGAATAAAATATCAGTTTTATTCTTATTTATACATTTTAAGTTACGAAACAGCAATTTCTGATAATGAATCAAATGGGTCTATTTCACGGGCCCGAATGTGAAACGCCCGAAATCGCAAATAGTATTCTGCACGCGCACATTATTACGGGAGGAAAAGCCTGTTCCTCTTGTTCCTGTTGTATCCTACTCGCGCAAATTAAGTGAGTATGTACCGTTTACGTTTGTGTCATTCCAGTGTGATAAATAAGATTAATATCATATTCACCTATTTTCTTTGAAATTAATACTGTTCTGAGATGCAAACGATGAACCTACATATGTATAGGTATCATATACCAAATAATATTTTGCCTACGTAATATATTCATATTTATATACTTTATCAACATAAATATTATACGTATTAACCCAATAAACCGGAACGAACAAGCCAATATATTTTCGTTGAATATTGACCTTGTCTACAAAACTAGTAACAGCTGTTTTGTATAACATTAAATCTATTAGTTATTCACGATATTCCATATTAAAATTTACAAAAAGAATACATAAGTGAGCAGATAGAGCCATCATCGAGGGTGATAAGTGGAGCTCGGGTCAATTTAATATTGATCGAATACAATATTCGAATAGTCAGAGCGTAACTTTTGAATAATTTATATATACATATTTTGCGTAAGATTTTCTCCATGCATTCATGGGGTTAAAAATGGTGGCGTGCTGAAAATCGGTCATAATGAAAATTGGCGAAGGTCATCGTTGTGATTTACTAAACGACAGCTGATAAACGCACGTTTCCCAAAACAGATTTCAATAAATAGACTGAAATACAAACATATGAATGTATTATATATTCATATTGTATAACAGCTTATACGTTTCTTCTGATACGTCTGAGTCGATAACAGAAATACAAAACTTTCTTAACCGAAGTTAGTTTTACAATATGTACTTACATATTTCTTTTTGGGATACTAAATTCCATCACATGTACAGATTTAAAATACAATGACAAACGAACGATTAGAATCGTGTTAATTCTTTCAATATATTAAATTTACTTTAGATCTATGGAATTCTAGAAACATTACAGATACTAATACTGTTTCCGATATCAAAAACCTGTATACCAAACAATGGAGTATTTATTTATGATACATATTTATGTATTATATTTGCTACCGTCAAAGTGTATTACCAGGTTGTAATATATTTTATATAGCGTTTAGAAAATTCATATTCGAATACAATTTATCTAGTAGATACATACACGTTTCTACTGGCGAAAATACAGTTTCATCGGTGCTCGCCATTTATTATATATTAGCCTTGACAATTGAGTTTTGACAGTTCAGATGTTTTTACATAATGCTTTAGAATTCAACAATGCGTTAATACTACTTACTAATACGAAATATGGAAAATAGTTTCATATAATATTACGATTTTGCCAAGAATGTATCATATTTAAAACGAAAATGTAACTTTCCGACTCAAATTATTAGTCAAGTGACGTTTGCACGAAAAGCAGTTCTGTGAATAAAATACATCAAATCCAGATCGCATTGAAAGGTTCTGTGAATCGTATTCAAAAAGTGGACGGAAGAAACGGAATACAATGAAGAACTGGATACATTTTGACCGACTTTGACCAGTCAGATTGTCATAACCAGAGATCGGCGTGGACGGTTTCTTTTCACACAAAAAAATTGTTCACTATGGTTAACCTTTTTTTTTATTACTCTCTTTGTACGTTAATGGAGAGGTTTACTGTTAATTTATGGCGGAATCCTCGGCGCCTAAGTCTGGTCATAACCAGAGATAGGCGAGAAAATGCGCTGAAACGGGATCCTATTGTTAATTTCTATTTTTAACCTTTTTTTGCTTCCTCTCTAGAGAGAAAAAAAAAGTTAACAAAAGAAACCCATTTATCCTACCGCCGCTCACTGATCAAAACTAGAGGTAGGATAGCCAAGGTGCCGCTCATTGTTCCATTGTTGTAAATCCTTTGTAAAAAAGATTCGGCAAACCTTTAACAATGCATTACCATTATGTTTTGCTCTCTTATATTGAACACTAATGGAGTGGGCTATTGATTTTTGAAAAGCATCCATTGAACGCCTATCATCGAAGCATCTATCTTAGCTACGTGGGATAGAAGAAACCGGTATCCGTGACGAGACAGAATGTTAAACGACAGAAAACGCAAATATCGGAAGGCAAAGATCGAAAATCGAAAGATCTTAAGTCGAAAGATCAAAAAAAAACGGTGCATGGTAAACGGTACATACTCACGTACATCTTTCGACTTAAGATCTTTCGATTTTCGATCTTTGCCTTCCGAAATTTGCGTTTTCTGTCGTTTAACATTCTGTCTCGTCACGTAGACCCGTTTTAAAAAAAATAATTTAGAAAAAAAATATTTTGTTATTTGTTTATAAATATTTTTTTGACTATAATGAAAAAAACGACTAATAATGTTTTTTCTGGTGAAAAAATCAAATGTTGGTAAAAATTTCTCAAAGTGAATACATTGTACATATGTATGTATGTAAAATACATACATACATTTCCAAACAGTGCCACTTCCCATCAGTGGTGTCACCCTAATGGTTTCCATGGGTTTCCGGAAACCCGTTGTTAAAAATCAAAATTTTCCGGGAGCCCGATGTTAGAAATCTAAAAATACATATAATTTTCGTCAAAAAATATACAAATCTTGAAAATTCAATGAACTCATAAATTTCGATTAATGATTTTCGAGATTATGTCGACGATAGCGATTTATCAATAAATCGAATTACGAAAAGTATCCAAGAAGGTAAGAAAATAGCTATCTTTTGCTGTGAACTCTGCAGAAGCTAAAAGGGTATTTAGTTTAATGAATAATATTCCTAATGATCAAAGAATTTTTTTAATTGTAGACAACATATCCCACTTAATGACCATTAAACTTCTTGGAAAGTCACTTTCTGAATTCGATGCAAAGCCTTTTCTTGAATCGAGGTTGCGTCAGGGGCATCACACTGCTGATGAGTCATGATACTACATAAAATAAGAAAAATAAAAATAAATAATTCTGTCTGTGTATTAAAATTATCGACGTAAAAAAATCAAATTACACTATTGAATTCAAATTTAACAGCTAGTGAATTTATACAAATAAGCATTTGAAATATTATTACCTTGAAGTAATATATAAGAAAAAATTTAACGTAAAGTCAGTATTACGTAAAAATTGAAATTTATATTTATTTTAATTAAAATTAAAATTTTCACATAATAGTGCCTTGGACGAAAAAAAATTATATGTATATATAAATTGAAAAAAATTGGAAACCCGTTATTCCAAAATTGGGGTGACACCACTGTTTCCCATTGTCCTTTCCAGAAATGTAACAAAACCAAAGGACAAATTTTCGTCCTAAGACAATAATTTATAGCATACAATAAATGTGTTGATCATGGTCATGTAGCCGCATTCGATATCGAGTAGACATGCATTATTTAAAAAAGTCAGTAATGATTTATCAAATATTGTCCCTGTCTTCGATCAAGTGCAAAAAAGTTTTTTTTACTAACCTATTTTTAGTTCGGAATCGATTTTTATTCGTTAAAATAGATTTATTTATTAGATATATGTACATATATACTTTTTTATATGCGTACTATATGTTTATACTTTTTGAATTATCACTCTTTTTCCTATTATGCTGTAGATTAACATTAGAATAATATAATACTATGATTACTAACCAAATTAAATTAAATTGTAAAATAGAAAATGATCAGTAGATCAGTAGCTATTAAAATAGATATAAGATGTATTGTGAACATAATTTCGTAATAATAAAAAGCATTTAAAAATCAATCAATTATCAAAATTTCATCAACACCATGTTTAGATAAGTATTTTTATCGTAGTCGTGTGTTCAAACTGCGATAATTTTACTGTAAAAAATTGTAAAAGTAGATCAAATAAAATTAATGGCATGGCAACATACTTACGCTTCTTAATAAACTTTTTTAAATCAAATACAATTTGAAACAAGCATATCACAACATAAAATATCTTTTATAAGTTTGATGTCGGCTAAGCATATTTTCCGACAATTTTCCGAGACATGGCTTACTTTGTAGCAAACGCTTGCTAAAGTTGAACTTCCAAAGTATGTTCGGTGAAAATTTAGTTTCAAGTTTGAGGTTACCGTTCGAGACACATGCGCAATTTGCTAACTCGCTGCACTCTTACTCAATCAATAATTCTGCGCAATGTTGAATCAGCTATCTCTTTCACATTTGCTACGAACAAAATACGCAAGAAAGAGATGGAAAAACTCACCCCTCTAGTTTCAGATATACACAACCAGTGCGAAATAAACGTAAATTTAATTCATCAAAAAGGAGAATGTATCATGGAGTGATTCATTTAAATTTATCAAAATTCCAGTTTTAAATAAATTAATATTTATTAAAATAAAAACATTTTCATGTAAATTAATATAAAGTAATACAAGTGTCTCAATATGATGTTGTTTTTATTGAAATTTGGAAATAAATTTCAACGCAAACATAACTAGTTGATTTTATTAAATGATTTAGGAATATAAAAAATATTTAATGAATATTTGATAATAGTGTGTATTGAATTTTTTTGTATATTTGATTCAATTACATCAATGAATACATTTGCATATAATTATAATGAAACAATTTAATTCGTGCGTAAATAAATATTTTATTACAATATAAAAAAGTTTATACGCAACTGATCGCCACAGAGTTGTATTCAGATTTGAATGAAATTAAATTCACAATTTATGAATTATAATTCTCAAAAACTCTTTTTAAAATTAAGTGTGTTAAAGCTTCGTATATATGTACATACATATGTGTAATTAAAGAACTGACCTATTCAAAACATTAAAATTTCAAATAAGGATAACTTAAATTTATTTGTATCTATCGTAAATAAATAAATAAACAAAGAATTAGATAAGCAAGCTTTTATTTTCTGAAATGTGCATTAATATAATATACTAGTGTTGTACCCGATGACATATCATCGCATGGGTGTTGGCATTAGTTATTTAATGAAAAAAAAAAAATGAAATGTGTCGGTTCGATCCGCACGCGATCGAAGTTTTTTCAAATACCTATTAAATATATTTAATTTAATATTTATATTTAATTGTTTAATATGAAAAAAAGCTAAAAAGTACATATAAAAAATATAAAACACCAATAGAAAAATTAATTAATTAAATAAATTTCCAATAGACGGCGGTAAATTCTCTGCCAAGAAGAAACATTGGTAGCAAATAGTATATATAGAAGTTTTTTTTCTTTTATTATTGTATTCGTATATACGTTTTGGTAGTGGTTTAGCTATGACGTACATATGCATGTCAAATCGAAACGACTATTATAGTACGGCGAGCGTTATCTGAGACAGACAGATATACATACACACAGACAGAATAGGGAATATTATATATTATTTGTATATGATTATTTAAATTTTACAAATAATTTCAAAATCAAGAGGTAATCAATTAAATTCTCAATTTAAAATTTGTTTCAAATTGTGAGGATCTTCATATACATTATGAATACATAGTTCAATTCTTTGAAATTTCAAATAAAAATCAAAAACCTGTATCTTATTTTTTATTGATAGATGTAATATACAATATACAAATGAATCATTTCATTAATTGTTATTTCTTAAATACTAAACGTACGGTATACATATTACCGGTCTCCGTGACGGGCCGGAATGTGAAATGCCGGAAAACGCAAATATCGGAAGGCAAAGATCGAAAATCGAAAGATATTAAGTCGAAAGATCAAAAAAAAAAAGGGTGCATGGTAAACGGTACATATTCACGTACATACTCACTTAATTTGGGTGAGCAGGATACAACAGGAACAAGAGAAACAGGCTTTTCCTCCCGTATTCTGCGCGCGAACATTAATACGGGAGGAAAAGCCTGTTCCTCTTGTTCCTGTTGTATCCTGCTCGCGCAAATTAAGTGAGTATGTACCGTTTACCATGCACCCTTTTTTTTGATCTTTCAACTTAAGATCTTTCGATTTTCGATTTTTGCCTTCCGATATTTGCGTTTTCCGGCATTTCACATTCCGGCCCGTGAGGTAGACCCACATACATATTACATACACTTTTATGTATGTATGTATTATATTTATATGCACATTTATTTAAATTAAATTTTCCAATCTAACAATCCGGCTCTGCAGTGGTGCGTAGTTACCTGACGCTGCCGGCAAGATGGCCGCCCCGTGTTTTTAGTTTTCCACGGTCAGATCATTTTCCCGCACTTTACTCTAGCAACGACCTAGTAGTTCGCTGTCAAGCCTCCCTCGAGCGTGCACCCGTCAGTTGTCTAGTAGCTCTAGAACAATTTCGACCGTGGAACCCGCCAATTTGGCACTCGGGGCTAATCAGTACCACGCTAGTCATTTCCAGATTTCCTATCTGCAAATCGACAAATTATCGCCAATAACACGCCTTTTATTTAACCAGTTTGATTATATCGCGAATTCGAATATCGGGCAGTCATCGACGATGAGCCGTTCCTCAAAATATTGATATTGTGTGTCGTGTGCACGTCGCTGCATTAACGTCGAAAATATGCTGTTTAATTAAAGGTTCGTCCAGTGTTAAAATTTTATAAGTGCAAATTATGTATGTGTGTCTATGACAGCGCTCTTCAAACCTTGTGAATCGATTTAAAATATATTGTTTTTTTTTTTTTAATATATTGCAATATATAGTATAGTATAATATATAGTATAGTATATGTATGTAGGTATCATCTAATAATATGATATTACAATATATTGACATACATATGTATATGAAGTTGTAAAGCATTATTGGCTTTAATGTTAGACTGATTATATTTATATATACTTCTTATCAACTTCGTACAAATTCAATGTTTAATCGTATTATTTATCTAATGATTAATTTTAATTGTTGAGTAGAGAAATAAAATATATCTGTACTGCATATTAATATTAAATTGCTTCAGTAGATTCGTACATGTTAATTTGATTTTTTGATTGAATACATTTTTTTTCAAATTCGTGTATATAAATTTTGATACAAGGTGGATGAAGAGAATCGATAGCAGATATTCAATAAAGAAAATGTGAAAATTGTGTTCTACAGTCGCTGTTTAGATATCGAACGCGGCTCACCTTTGATAGGGGGAAAAAGGTGCGACGGTTGGCCTTTAGCTTTAACCTTTCCGATAAAAAGGTTCCAGGTAAACAATGGCAAATAGATGTCTTAAGTTTGTTTGACATTTGATTTTCATTTACAATTTCTTTCTTTTTGCTTTCGTCGCATTCCATTCTAATCGAAAAAGTGTTTCAAATCGAGATACACACCTACATAGACGCGAATGAAGTTCCATCGGATTAATTGACAAATAGTTTATAATAAAATAGGTTGGTAATAATGCATATTTTATAATATTATAAATATCGCACTAAATTAATTAGCTATTGCACGCACAAAGCCAAATCAGCACGGGAGAATGGAGAAGGAAACAACACAAAAACGCTTTTTATTGCAGTGTTACGTAGCAGCATTAAAACGATTTAGCAATAACAAAGTAAACCCCTCTCACATACACCGAAAAATTGCATCGTTACACTCATAAGCGTAACATTTATGTTTGCATAACAAAGATTTATTGTTTTGATAAGATTTGTTCTACCGTTACTACCGTTGACAAATAACATTACGAGTATGTCGCATTACGTTTGTAAATATTTATGTATGTACATACGTACTTGTGTATATTTTAATTTTATTTTATTTTATATTTATTTACTACCAACTTACCAATGTTATAAATACAAACATGTGTACAGTGACGTTCCTAGACTACGTGCCGCCCTTATGCGAAGTTTAAAAACCCGCCCTTTCTAAAAATTACATTTTTATTTCGTAAATTTATAATATTTGTCAATGAAAACATTTTAATGACATATGCACTGATCTAGTATATCAGTTTAGGATTGGCTGCCCACTATGAATGACAAATTATGTATTTATAATAAAGTATAAACGGAATAGAATAATTTCAATTTACAATAAATTACAATTATTTTTGTTATTTTTTTTCTTCGGTCTACCGCCCCTCGAAATGTGCCGCCCTTAGACGCCGCCTTACTTCCTCATGATACTCACCGAACGATACAGGATACCAGATCACGTGAAATCATTTGCTCTTGTGACCTATTTGCGCACACATATTTAAATAAGGCTGTGTGATAGAATCGCAGAAATCTCCACGCCACGACACTGATATACACTGTATGCAGTGATGTGCTGCTAAAATTATAATAAACGGCTTGCACCTTCGCAGACCCCCCCCCCATTTTTATACAATTTTTTTGTTTTCAAATTAAAAAAGAAAAATTTGAAATTATAAAAAATATATATTTTTATCATACATTATAAAATTATTTACTTAAATTACATAATTTAAACATTACATATCTATATGGGATCAAGCATTGTGTCCGTGTGAAAATTCGATCTGGAATTACAATTTAAAAAAAATATATATTTATAAATTTTTGTCCGGATTTTAACAACCAGCTCTCTGAAACCAAAATTATTTTAGCAATCAGCTCGATGGAGCCGGTGCAAACCCAGAGTAGCACATCACTGACTGTATGTACAGTATTTTTCAAACTTTGATGCGGTTTCTTGAATGTATCATGTTCGTGAAATAGCACAGTCTCAGTATTTGTAGCGTACGTACACTCAGTAAATGGTAATTGGATTATTAGTAGACTACGGACCCAAAGCGCGCCGCTCATTGTTCAATTGTTGTAAATGCTTTGTAAAAAAGGTTCGGCAAACCTTTAACAATGCATTTACAACATTTGAACAATGAACGGCACCCTGGTTATCCGGGCTTTAATTATTAGTCACATTGCGGTGGTCATAAAGACAATTTTTGACATTAAAATCGCGAATACGCAATATTTGGCACTCAAGTTCTCGTTAGTATGATAGTTATCGTTAGTATGATGGACTTTTCGGCTGCCAGATATAGAGATTTTAGTGACTTTGTGACCAGTAATCACTGAACCCATCCCGAATGTGAATCGCTACCAGGATAACCACCGCTACGAAAATTGCGCGCGCGGCCTCCTGTCGCCCGAAAATTCGTCGCAAAAGAAAATTGCCGTACAGGAAACTGCTCAAATATTGCTTAGCAAATGCTTTTTTTACGAGATTTTTATTATTATCGACTAGAAATATGAATTTCGCATGTTAATACGGACATACGAGTCCGTAACGTCATTTTAGATTTGATAATAATAAAAATCTCGTAAAAAAAAAAGCACATGCTGAGTAATATTTGAGCAGGATTTGAGTTTACTTTACGCCAATTTTTCTGTGCGACAGGAGATCGCGCGCGCAATTTTCGTAGCGACGGTTATCCTTGTTGTGATTCACAATTGGGATGTAACCCGTTTACTATAAATTAGATATGGGATGAGATTTAAATTTAACATGTGTTTTCTCTAGAATTTTTTTCTTTATTTTACTTAGAGAGTTTTTTAAATTGCATTTATTACGTCGGACGTCAGTTGAAGATGAAATAGTGCATTTAGAGTGAACGGTATACTGGCGTCGAGGCGTCTGTGTCGTTGTTGTCGCTGGCGTTGTGATTTTGGTTGTGGTTGTGGTTGTGGTTGTGGTTGTGATCGGTGTGCGCTTTGGCCAATGGTCATTGACCACGGGCCGATGGCCATCGTCGTCGCTCACCCGTTCGCCGGTGGCTCGTCCCACGTCTAGAACCGCTCACCCGCTTTGCCTTTCTCCTTTACTAATTTACTAGTTCCGTTCGCCCCCCGGGGACTCCGCCCTCGGCTCGTGTCGCAGCCCCACCCTCACCCTCGCCTCACATCAACATTTCCCACTAGAGATAAATTGCAATTAGTCAAGGTACCGTTTGCATATCTTTTCTGATTACCATCAATTAACGGCCTATGCTATGATCGTCTCTTAGGATTTTAGAATTTTTTAAATGAAAAATAATCGATTTTGACGTTTCTCTGTCAGAACTGTCAAAATTTTAGACGCCTTTTTCTAGTCAAATCGAGCCAACTTATTATTTATTTCGCAAACAATATGCACACAAACAGTCGATTTATTTATTTGTATATACTATGATCAAATTTTATATGTGCAAGTATAATATTAATTTAATTCATAATGCCCCTGCCAAGTGTTGAACAAATTTTATATATTTACAAATGGAATAAAAATATGATTTATGAAGCAGTAATACACTGAAATTTTCCATTTATACAAATAAATACAATTTTTTTTCTTTTCTTACATTACTTTATTATTATTTGATAGAAATCATTGTTAAATAGCTTTCTTATACCTGAAGAGTAAATCCATCAAATTTTATCAAAAACATTATCGAGATGAAGTTAGCAAACATACAAAAAAATAATAAATAACCAGTCGTCTTTAAATTATAAACATGTTTGCATTATTAAACGTTACTACGATTATTTTTCACTTTTCACATTTCTATTAGTGATCAAACGGCGCAAAATGGCAAAGTTTCAAACCGATCGGATGAATGTAGGAATTTTTTTCTGAACGATTAGCGAATTGAAACATAGTTGTAAAAAATAATAAAAAATGCCTTGTAAAAAAAAGTTGCCTTTTATAATGATAATAATTTATCGCATTTGGTGTTTAATATCATTGACAATTTCTAAATTTAATTTTAAATTGCACACATGAGTTATGAGTGTACACATAAAGCAATTCACTTTTTTTTTTATCTATAGCTATAAAATAAGTTTATTTTATTTACAATCCAAAGTTCCATGTTTTCCATAAACACTTTTTATATATTATAACACATACAATTTATTATATGTATAATGCTTCTTTATGTATAGTTCTGCTGCTTAATAATGTTTTACTTTCATGTATTTTTGTTGTTTCAGATGTGCTCACAAATTCGAACAGATTATTTGTTCCTTTCGTTGAATCTTGCAACACAGTTTTTATCGTCTGAATTAACAGTTTTAGACGTGAAAGAATGCCAAGACGAACTGATTGCATTTGATCGTCAACAGTCCTCGATACGTGCGAAACTTTCTGAAATTTGCCATATTAACAAAAACAACTTTCAATCATGTCATCAGAGGAGCAGGCGTGCTTAGTTAGGGCAAGATCTGACTCTGAAAATTCTGGGAGAAATCTCTCAGGTTATGATCATATTCATCGTATATGATGTCAATAGTTATTAGTTGAATATGAATAAAGTTATTATGGTATTTAAACGGCAGGTTTTGGTAGTATAGGTAGAGGTAGCAACAAAATGGCGTATACTGAAGGCAGTACGGTGGGTGCGGAGAGTGGTAACGGCACCAATCCTAATAATTTGATGCTCCAGGAAGGTGTAGCGGACTCTAATGATAGTGGCGAGTTGATTGATTATCAGGATATGAGCGTTTTGTCACAATTTCACGAAGATGCAATCAAACAAGTAAGCATCGCTGCATAACAATAAAATTACCGACTTCATTTTCATTCTATATTATATATATATATATATATATATATGATATGATTATTGTTTTAAAAATGTTTTTAGGCTGGCTTCGGAAAACATCAATTTCTCATTGGTGGTGTTTTTGCACTGGTTTTTGCCGCATCCGGTATGGAATATGCTTCCGTTTTGTATGTCTTGCCATCGGCCGATGTTGAATTTTGTATGACGACTCGGCAAAAGTGGTGGCTTAGTAAGCATAAAAATGTATATGTCGAATTGTAATGGATTATTTTATAATTAATATTATTTTTTCTGTTTTATAGGTTCAATAACTTTGTTAGGAATCGGTTGTGGGTCAGTTTTATGGGGTAACCTGGCTGATCGAATGGGTCGCAGGCGTACTCTTGTATCATGTCTGTGTGTCAATGTTGTTTTTAGTGTAATAGCTGCGTTCATGCCCACCTATGGTCCATTTATGATGGCACGGTGAGTTTTTTTTTTGTATTATTGCTAACTTTATGTTGTAAATTATACTTACATATGATTAATCGAATTTTGTATGGCATTGTAGATTTTGTTCTGCGTTTGGAGCAGGCGGAGCGCCCGTTTCTGCAGTAGCAGCTTTAGCAGAAGTTGTAGGTGGTGATGGAAATAGACGAGCACGTACTATTGGTCCGTTGCTGAGTGCTGCTGCTGCAGGAGCTCTCTTGGCAGCTGGTCTCGCAGTTATCGCTTTGCCACTTACTGGCAAAGATACCGTTCTAGAAAATAAGGAACACTTCAGTGCTTGGCACAGGTATCACCACTGTCTTTAATAATATTTATATTCCTTTATTATTGTATGTATACAAATAGTTCATTTATTTAATTTTTAGATATTTATTACTGTGTCCTATACTGACAATTATAGCCTTAATAACGTTAATTTGGATACATGAATCTCCACGATATCTTCTTGAGTGTGGTCGTGAAGTTGAAGCGCTTATGATCTATCAGGTTATTATCACTCGAAAAAGTCTTTGTGTTCTTTTGATATTTGTAATTACTAACGAAGGTTTATGATTATAGCGTATATACAAAAAAAATCGATCCAGAACTGGGGGTAATGCTGGTGGTGGTGTGGGTGGAGGAAGCGGAGGTGGTGGATATCAATTGAGTGAACTTGAGCTACCGTCGAAAAGACCACATCATCGGCAACCTCCGGTAGCACCACCGCCTACATCTGTTTTAGCCGATATGGCTATAAGTATTCATCAGGTATTTTTTTTTTCTAATAAACTATATAAATACTACCGTGTCATAGTATTTAACTAATCTCTTGTGTGTTGTTGTTTAGTTTGGAAATTCTTTCCTGCAATTGTTCTCTGCTCCGTTTTCTCGCACTACATACATGTTAATAGGAGCAATAGCAGCCACGCTCTTCTGTCACATTGCATTCTTCGTGTATGCACCAAACATGATAGTCAGAACGAAGAACGCCGTCTTCCAAGCAAACACAGTCCTTAAAACAGGACTAAGTTTCGAAAACAAATTATTCAACGTCTCAATAGAGAACGTCATTTATGAGAATTCGACATTTGTCAACTGCACGTTCAGAGACATTACATTCTCTCACGTCGTCTTCAGATATTGTAGTTTTTTCGACGCAGAATTCACTAACATAATGAGTTCCTTTACATTCTTCGAAGGCAGCTATTTCCAAGGGTCCAAGTGAGTATTTGAGTATGTTTCCCATGTTGTATATCTATCCTTCATTTTATAATACCCAATGATTTTACTTCAGATTTATTGACACTGACTTGAATACTGCTCGTCACATGGACTCTGCGTGTCAGCTGGTCAATAGTACAATATTGGGTCTTTCACCAGCATGTCCACTTGAAGCAGATCATAATATTTACATGGAGGAAGGAGTGCGAGCTAGAGCAGCAGCTAGTGGTTCTGCTTTAATTGCTATGCTAATAACTGCAATTTTGATACCATTGTTAGGCAGAGTACCTACGACAGGTAAATAATAATGTATTATTAGATTTCTCATTGATATTTATTGTAGCGAAATCTATATAATTTTGTATTTTCAGTTGGGGCGTTAATATTAATGTCATTGTCCACTCCGGGGATGTACTTTATCAATAGTGAAACATCGATTATTATATTCGCATCAGTATTCACAGGATTAATTGCCATAGCTTATGTTGGTCTCACTCTCATTATAGTAGAATCGTATCCGGTGCACTTAAGGTAAGTTTACTTGTGAAAAAATGCTTTAAAATGTTGTGATTATTCTATAAATTAATATAAAATTGCTTTTTTAGGTGTACGGCGCATGGATTTCTTTATTCTATAGGTCACTTTGCGGGCTTGATCGCGGCTGGAATTTACGCCAATCTCACGTTGCACAGTTACATATTGGCAACGTTGTTAACGGCAGTGGTCGCTGTGATGGGCACCGTCTTCGCCACCAGATTGGTCGACAGCAGCACTAATCTGATGTAAACATGTTGATGTGGTTGACAATTTGTGATACATCGTAATTTCGTCGATATGAGGAACAAAATTTGTTAGTTTATTGTACATTATATTAATATGAATTTACAATTTTTATTATTATCATTATATTTATACTATATAATAATAATCAACTTGTAAAAATGGTGAAATATTTTTTATCAAAGAGTTATTATTGGTTCGCTATTTTTCGACTTTTGAATCTGTAGACTGCATTGGAACTTCTAGTCATTTTTTTTCCCGATGATTTATTTTGCATTTGATGTTGAGATTTTTTTTCAAGTCGTTCGAAAATTTTAATTTTTTAAAGGAATGTGTATTCCAACTGGTTTTTGTTTTCTATTGTGTATGTATGTTTACTTACATAATTTGACGTATAAATAGCTCGATTCTTAAAAGAACATACTGTTGTACATTTTAATAGAGTTGAGTGAGATGATAAGTTTAGGATGAGGTGCTATATAGTCGACATTCTTTTCCCATTAAGCTAGTACATATTTCATATCTTATAACTATATGCCAACATTCACTTGAATGAGCTTCAAGATACTTACAAATTTTTGCACTAATCGGAAGACTGATTCTTCGGAGATGCTTCTTGTGTAGCCGTTTTGACGCAATAGTCTTGCCTTCAACATTTTGCAATGTGAAATATACTCGTATGAATAGACATTTTTACTAGTAAAATTATTTAGTTTTTACTGTTAATTGATTTTAAATTTGTACCTTTATTATTATACATATACATACAAGAGTGAAGTAAATATGGAATACTATATAACTTATCTTTAATTGCATATATACATCTTAAATTTTGTTGATTTTTATTAAAAAATACATTCAACCAAAATAATCTGTTGATTTACATATTATCAACAATTCAGACGTTTCAAATAATTTGACATAGTTTAATTATGTAGTGATATCCAAATTTACATCTAGCTCTGTTTAGGGTATGTGAGATTTTTTTACTTTGTTATTTGTATATGTAATGCATATTACAAGTGAAATATGTAAGGTAATTCCATCATTATGTCATATGTATGTATAAAAAAAAGGTTTATAAAGTGTTACTGATCGAATATAAACTCAATAAAATGTGAGTATTCGCAGTGTTTTTTTTTTTATTATTCGATAGTAAAAGTCGACTGAGACCGACCTTAAAGTAATAAATAGTGTTTAACTTTGAAAGGACGGTACATAGTAACTAAAGTGAAAATATTTTTTTTAAAACAATGTGAATTTATTCTGTGCAATACCAAAGACATTAAATAAATAATAAAAAATGACATGTGTGAAATAAATGTGATATTTTTGTTGCCATTTCTTTAACGCTAATTATTATAATCAAAAGTCAATATCCACGGTAATTTTTAAGTAATTTGTGTTTACACAAGTTCACAAATAAAGATGACGAGTAGGTTTTCTTTTAAGATTGGTAGTTAGACATATTATTAGACTGCATTTTTTTACTATATTATTATATGATATATTCAATTTCGTTTCAATTATAATAATTATTTTCCAATATAGCAAAAATATTACATTGTATCTACGCTCGTTCGTATTGTATTAAATATTTTTAAGTAGTAACATGTGTTGTGAATCATGTAGTTTTTTTTTTATACTTGCTTAATAAGAGAACATTTCATACGCAATCCGTTGGAACGATTTCGTTGGATCCATCGTGATGTATGTAAATTTAAAAAAAAATAACATATCGTGTACAGTCAATTATGCTTTTGAAAGCTCACTATAATTGTAGATAAATTTTCTTACCATATTTCTACTATTGTAATTTTTTTATATGAAGACATTTTTTTCTTTGTACATTAGCGAAAATTGTAAATAAATTGTAATCCAATATGCGTTCGATACTGACGAGTCAGTACAATTTATTATAAAACAAAATTTTGTATATATATATATATATATATATATATATATATATTTATAATTTAAGTGTAAATGTTAGATGTCTGCCGATGAGTTTGAGGCAAAATTACAGAAACGACATCTGAAACGTAAATGATTAGCGTTTTTGAGTGCAGATTACGCAGTTCGAATGAACGGATTTGAATAAATTGTGTTAAGATTTTTTTTTTGCTTTCTGTTTTGCGAGTGTAATTTAAACATAATTTGCCAATGGTTTTTAAATTATCCACATTTATTTACATTTACAAACTTATATCAGAGTCGGGAAAGCCGTGAATTTGAAACAAAATTTTGCGAAAACTATCAAAATATCAAAACGATTTAATAATGAATATGTATTTGTTGCCTTACTGTATAGAACCATAATTGATTTGTATAAAGATCTGGAAAAATAAATAAAAACATTATTATCGATTTTATTTCATTTTTTTATTATTGGTGAGACAATTGCGAAAAAAATAAGCGAAAAATTTAAACGTCCATTTTATAAATTAAATGTGCATTTAAAAAAAATTTTGTATATTAAAAAAAGTTTCTGTACATTAGAAAAAAAATTGTGTGCATTTCTAAATGATGCATACAGATTGCATTAAAACTTATTAAATCGACAACGACCAACGCTTCTCTACTAGATTCCATCTTTTTTACTCTTCGGCTTGCAACCTTTGACACCTATGACCTGACATCATCATTCATATTCATATGTAAACAAAAGTAAACACTTTTGACAGTTGACAGTTGTCAATAGTGGGAAAACTGCAACGTTGCTACTCTTTGTATCTATTTTTTCGAATGATCGTTTTATATTTTTTTAATGGTCACATTATAATGTCAAAAAACTTAATTCGATGCACAATACGACATTGTTTAATGCACCGAAAATAATGCAAATTTTTAATGCACAAACATTTTTTTTAAGATACTAAGTATTTTTCTCAATGTACAATTAAATCACACCCAAAAAACAATCTGATCCCTTACATATTTTAGTCTATCCAATACTACTCTGACCAAGTCAACACATCAAAATTTAGAACGAGTTACGTATTAAAAGAAAAAAAGTAAGATTGTTTTAAATTTATTTATTTATGCAGTTAGTAACTTCAAGATCAATCATCTGATTGCAGTGATGCAACACCAACACAAACATATTTACAGTCTTATACAGTCACAGATTAATGTTGACAGCGAGCATCATAAACCATGTGGGCATGTTCTTCGTAATCAAGGAAACGGGGGCCAAATCGGTCAAAGTGTGTAAGGAATTTTGCACCATATAGCGATATTAGTTTGATTATAGTAAGTGCTTTCGATGCGATTCAATGAAATTTTATTACGTTAAAAAAAACAACCCACTGTGTTATTTTGAAAACTAATATTGTACATTACACCATATTCAAATATTGGACGCTAAATACAGAAAAAAAAAAACTAAAGAAGCACATTTTCAACGGAAATAACCAATATTTTTAGTGAAAACTACATACAAGAGTTTTTCTTACA
The DNA here is from genome assembly GCF_051622035.1 of Arctopsyche grandis. NCBI lineage: Eukaryota > Metazoa > Arthropoda > Insecta > Trichoptera > Hydropsychidae > Arctopsyche > Arctopsyche grandis. Next base: position 20,376,170 of record NC_135358.1, read on the forward strand.
ACAGACCCACTTATTAATTAAATATTTTCTTATAATACTTAACATTAACAATTTATCAATAAACTGAAAAAAAAAATCACATGTATTCATTCCTATTTAAATAATTTCTTATCCCTACGGAGAAAACCTAATTAAACCTTTTAGCATTGATACGCCGCGTACATTTAAATTCTCATTAGGAAATAGTATTCATTAAACTCATTCGTATACTTTTAATTAAAAAGGGAAAGTTTTTTCGTAGACCAAAAAAAGGAAACAAATACTGTTTTCATATTTTAACTATGTATATGGACAAAAAAATATTAAAATATACACTAAGCCGTTTAATATATAATTTTTTTTATGTATGCCCCAATTTATTTTATTTTTAATTTTTAATTTAAATGCACACATCTTATGAGACAATTTTTTTTTAAATCACACATATTTATAGTGTGGCCCCCCTCATTACTACAATATTTTTATGTCAAAAAAGGTACATCTATGTATATAATTATCGTCAAAAATATATAATTTTGTAATGTTATGGGTATTTTAAAATAAATTTAATCAAATCATTTTTCATTGAAATTAACAGGTGAAAGTAAGAAGCATTCGATAAATGTTAATGTGCGAGTGTGACGTCACACATTAATCGAATACGTGGCGAAAGTATAATATATACATAAATTTTTATAAGAGCCAAATATGTATTACAATAATTTATTTACACAAAGTATTCATTTTACTGTATTTGCAAAAATCTCTTCCCTAAATCACATATAAAATTCATTTTTCTTGTTATTACAACGAACGGTATTTATTTCATTAGTTATTAATAATGTATTGTATCACTTTTAATTTCTACTGGTTTATAATACAATATTTATTATTATAACAAAATTTCGATGTGAAGAAAGGGTATTGGCACTTGTTTATTGAGATTTTAATACAAAAATAAACGAAAATAGAAAAATAACTGCCTCTGGATTTTAACTTAAATGGTAGTTTACGAGTTCAAAAAAAAAATGATAATTAAAAATATAATACTATTGCAAGTACTAAAGGCAGATTAATAAGAAATTCGTAAGTAAATCAGTGGAATGAAATACTTTTAATATCAAATGATAACATGTAATTATTGATTAAATAGGTTATATGTAGGTACACAAAAATTAAAATAAAACAGTACGAAAATATTCCAATGAAAGTTTATGCATGACCATTAAAATTCCCATTAAAAATCAAACATGAAATCTTAGCCCACAGGAATGTAATATGCGTGGGAATTGTAATTACACATATAAGGTTAAAAATTAATATGTATCGGTGAATATAGTTAAAGTGATTAAAGGGAAGATCACGCCAAATAACTGTAGGTATCTTTCATTCCTTCGGTCCTCTCTAGATACTCTTTCTCTATAAGAATATCTATGCATTTCTAGAACACGAAAAAAATCACATTGAAATACATGAATAAATAAACAGTAATGTGAAAACACATTTAGTGATCAATAGTACCTTGATAACTTGCACCCTTGGTTTAAACCTAGATGATAACTGATTTAATACTTCAGCGACGAGTTGTTGATGTTTCAAGACTTTCCTGGTTTTCATAATACGTACAATTGCAGCCTGAAATAAACATAAAATAATATTATTTATGTTTAAATATAGCCTCAAATAAGTAAGCTTTATTGGACCTTGAAATCTTTTATGTTTAATTGAATTAAAAACAAACCTGAATTAACATTTTTCTGTCCTCTTCTATATGTTTATGTGTGGCTTCCTGTTCAACTTTCATCTCTGTTTTTAATGGAATGTTAATGTTCACACGGAGTTTTTTGCTGTAAAATATAGTATGCATGAATTAAAATAATCACATTGCATATAAAATGAATGAAGGGAAAAAATAGTACTTTTTATATCCTGTGAAAAGTTCAACTAATGAAGTTTCAGTGAGTTCGTTTTCATCATCTTGACAAACAAGTAATTTAGCTTTCAATAATATTTGTAGTACCTGATATATAAAAAAAATAAACAAAAAGTATAAGTTACATATATTACAATTGATTAAAATATATTAAATTATTCTTTTACCTGCATCAGGAAATCATGTTTGATTCCAGTGTGTTGATGAAGCTGTTGCATATTCCAAGATACGTTGTCATTATACTGTAGTAATACAGCCATTTGAAATGTGCTCGCTTGTAGTGTATACCTGTATAATGAACACATTGCATACTTTGAGATGAAAAGGTTTTAAAAATCGATTATTAAATAAAGAGAAAATAAAAGTATATACCTGTTTTTGAAGCAATTGGTAACGAGTTCACCTTTGCTCATGTTGTACAACCAATTGAGCTTTCGTCCTGAATGTTGTCCAGAATAAAACGTAGTGAAACGATGAACTGACCTCTCCAACTAAAAGCATAAAAATATATTGAACACATTCTCACACTGAGTTCGTACTTTTTGGAAGTGCTATAGACCTCAGTCGGTAGCTGAAAGGCAAACGATTGTTGGAACGGCCATGATCCCGAAGACAAGACTTGAATGCTGAAATCGATGTCCAATGGTTCATTTGAAACTGACAAATGGTTACGGAACTGTTCATTAAGATCTTTTGAAACGCCAATATCCTGAAAATAATTGTAAATTATTAAATGTACAGTGCTAATTGTAATATTGAAAAGAATAATAAAAAAAACGGAAAAATACCTGAAACATTCGCTGTAGTTTACTGGTGTATTCAAAACCACACGCTTGTTTCAATTTTGAGATCATAGAAGCCTGCAAAAATTTACACAAAAAATATAGCACATATATAAAAGTAATTACATAATTAAATTTACAATATATTATTTACCTCAGCATCATCACTGGCAGACATATGCTGTACGAGTCTTTTAGCAAGCATTTTTGAATAGAATTTCTGGAACACATCTTTGTCTTCTATATATTTAAACACAACCATCTGAAACGCATACACATAATACATGTAAGCTTCCATGTAGTATCATAAAAAAAAAGGAATTTTAAACAAATATTTCAATGCATTACCACTTGATTGAGAGTATCCTCGAGTTCAATCTCTTCTGGGTTTTTGGACGATTTTTTCAATAGTAAATCGCAGTACTTAGCTAATAGTTCAGGGGATTTCGACGAAGAACTGGCAACACGAGTCACGGCATTATCTACAAAAACACAATATTATTCAATCTAATTACAGAAGAAATGTCAAATAAACGTCATCGACTATGAAACCAACTTACTATTAATAAATCTACCACAAGCCTTATCTAACGAGGTTACGAAACCGGAGTCATTGTTGAATGCTGTTATCACTAGAGCATTATACTTTTTGTGAACTTCCAAAATTGTCGACACATAAACTTTAGGATCCTAAAAACGATACAAATAAATAAAAGATCTCAATAAAAACAAACATATGTAGAAGAGGCTTATAATAAAAAAAAATTCTTACATTATTGGCGCTTTCGCCACATTTCTCGATAGCCTGTAATCCTTGTGCTGCAATGTGACCTTCCAGTAAATGGCGCAATTCGACCAAACCGTCGGTGATACGAGCAACTAATGAATACATACGGCCTAAATCTACATTTTTGTCCATATTTAATAAATGCTGTAAAATAACATTGTAAATATTAAGGAATACAATGATACAAGAATATTACATGTGTGTTTGATTTATACAACAATTAATTAATATTATACCTGAAATTCTGTATGGAATATCTCTAAGTGTTTTTCTATAAGTACTTTTTCACACGTTTTAGCAAGCATATCGGACGTCGTTTTGTGTAAATATACCTGGACTCTAAACTGTTCCTCTTGCAATCTTTGTTCAGCCTAAAAACATACACATACATTATCGATATGCAATCGGAAAGAGCGTTTTTAATTTTACATAAAATATATTTTTAAAGGACTAACTTTCTTCATGTATTCAGTGACTGGATTTTGTCTCAAAAACTCTGTGCTTTCTCTGGTGTAAAAACGTTGAGTGTCTTCAAGGAATATAGTCTCGAAGGAGTCTTTGTAAACAGCTAAATTTTGACCTCTAGCACTGGGATCCTCTTCGTTCAATCCTAATTCCACATAGCAATTGATGACCTGAATGAAAATAAATTAGTATGCAAATACGTGAGTCAAAAGCGTAATTTACACAATGTTTTATTTTATACCCCAGAAACTAAACGAGTATTGATAGTTTCGCCATTCCTTTCTCTTTCGATCAGTTTTAAGACAGCATTTGTCACTTGCTTATTAAGATGCTTGAATAAATTGTCTCTCCAAGTAACTAAAGCAAGCTGGTAAATTTCATAAATTCCCTACGGATCAAAATTGAAAATTTAGCACACAATTAATAAACATCAATATTTTGACTCACGTATATAATTAACTGAATATATTAGTTATACCTTTCTTCCCTCTTCACATTCTCGTTTCACCCAATGTCTGTTGAGATACGAACAAACTCCATTTAGGACTTTTGAAGAAAACTGATATTCTTCCCATTGTTTTGTGTAAAATGCCAATACTTCCTCACCCATCAGCTCAACACCGTTCTACAAAATATCCACTTTTAGTATGTGAAGCTAAAAAATATACCTACGTACATTTATAAGCAAAACAAATTAAATAAATACATTGAGCAACTTAATGAGATAGCTCCGAAGAAATTCTCTAAGACGTTTGTAAAGCTCGAGTCCAACGAGCTGTGCACCACCGGCTTGAGCCCCACTCCCAGTTTGACCACTGGTTCCTTTCTTTTGACCAATAGCCGGTGCAGCAGAGCCTCCCCTACCAATACCTCGACTGCTACTACTTCCTCCTTGTTGATGTACGGATGTGCAATAGTTATACACATGTCTGTTTCACATTTATTAAGGTTGACATTGACACAAAAATTCATCAAAATATTGGTACGAAACTAACATAAATATTAAAAAAAAATGTATTAAATTGAATTAATATATACAAAGTCGTGTAAAGGATACGTGTATAATCCCATGTATCTGAATTTCGACATGGACATCCTCCGATAGACATGTTCGATGCCTTCTCGCAGATCGCCCCATATCTGAAAGTGACAGCAAGATGACTGAAAATCTGTTAATAAATACAACATCGATCAAACCGCATTGTAACCTCTCATTCAATGTATTACCTGATCGAGATCGATCTGCTTCTGTGGAGGTCCACTCCTAGACCCCATCTTGGAAGAGCTTCACTTGTAATTTAAGTTAATTTATGTTTAAACCGGAATAGTAGAGTGTAAGTATCGCATTCAATCTGATATTCTCAGCAAGATTATACACAATATAAGATCACAGTAACATCACGACTATACAATATTTCTATAAGTGATAAAAATGATCATATATCGATTTAAAAAGGACGGTTACGATAAAAATTTATTTATATAGATCGGCGACTAGTCGAAAATTAAACCCATCAGCTGCAATGAAGAATCTGTAAAAAATTTCCAACGATTAGAACAATTGTATCAACCGACGAACATTATCCAGCGTAAGCGATTCAAAAGTATGCAGCAAATAAGAGAAAGGTTTTACGAATGAGTATGATAAGGAGTGAATGTTTCAATCTGTAACCAGCTTTTCTTTAATGACAATTTTTAGAAACAAAATATGAACTAAAATATATGTCCAATGCTATCTCGAGATATTCATGGGCAAATCAATCAATTTAACCAAATGGTACATATACAAACAACAGTGAAGTACAACAGATTATGTGAGGTTGAAGATTTGCCTTCATTCCATGAGAAATTGACGGCTAACTCGAAAACTTTACAGTCGAAGTATTCTCTCCGGTTTGTTCACAAACATTTTAGTTTGTTTGTACAAAAAAAATTTAGTTCCAGTGCTAAAAGTCGAAAGCTATCTTCCAATAGAAACTTTTAGCTACCAGAACGTCGAGTACTTAAAATAGGAAATCCTGTGGAATCAGCATTACAACGTTGCTATGATTCCCATTGTTGCTATAACTTAAGGTAAGTATATATAGAAGAAAGAATGGAAGATGGACTACTAATCTTTTTTATTATTTTCTAATAATTAGTAGTCAATAGTATTACCGTATGTGTTAACTAGTATCCAATTTTATTGAAGTAAATCCACTAATATATTTAAATTTAATAATTTCTGTATAAAAATCGTTGAATTACACGTATTTTGATGTTTTGTAGCCAAAACCGACTGTTTCCTCTGTCCCGTAAATATTTTTTCACATTGATTTATTTGTGTATGAAATTCATACAAATACATAAATTATGAATGTATTACATTTACGTTTATTATTTACCAATAATTCAATAAATTGGGTTACATGTAAATTTTTATCGATTTTTTTAATTCCATTATTTTTTATATTTCGTACTAACAAAAAATTATATACGTCAGCAAGAAAACTCGATCTTACTAAAATCGTCCAAGTTGGAATTGGAGTCGAATCACAAAATACAGCTCGAGTTGGAGTCCTGGTATATGGTATAACCTGCCGGATTGGTTTGTGGTATGTATGTGGTAACAAGCTAGTATGTTCATGAATGGACGAAATGTACACTTGGACTCTAACATATGTTTACAAGCAGTGGCGGATCAAGTAAATGGGGGGGTCCCAGGCGTATTTGAAATGAGGCTCCTACTTTAAAATAAAATGCTATTATTGTTTTTCAGTATATGGTTTTTCATTAGGATTTCACAAAACCATTTTTTCTTTATTTATTTACTATATAATTTCGAAAGAGACTGTATGTATGATTGTTTGGTTCGTAGAATCGGTGACGTTCAATTTAATAAAAAAACAAATGAATATTCAAATTAATATAAATAAAATAAAACTATTCAAATACATTTACTATTAGATTGGTCATGTTTAAGCGGTTTATATTACTAATACCGAGCGAAGCTGGGTAAAAACTCTAGTTTACTATATGTACTTAGATACTATTTTAAAATAATATGTAAAATAGGTATAAATTTCATATATTCGTGGTTTACCAACGTATTGTAGACAATGATAATAATTTGTAAGTTGTAAATTTTGGTAGCAAAGCGCGCGCTTATTTTCAAATTTTCTTACACTGAGAAATAAACAGAAATGGGGTTCTTCGGGATCGTCTCATACGATATAGAAATGCTTCCGCTTTTTTATTTGAATGCTGTCGATATACACAAAAAAAAATTAAAAATAATACAGATTGTTTACTTTCTTATTTATTATAAATTATTAAATTTTCCGCGCTCCTTTCGACAGAACCACTTTGAACGATGAGGCCCACATATTGTACAGGTTGTTTTTCTACTTTCTAATATACAAATTGAGATTGAACGTCTCCGACATGGAGACCAGAGAGGAGCTCAACTTGGACCGTTCCCCAAAATGAGAAAACATCAAACGCGTTCGCTATAGACAACAAGGCACACGAAACGGGCTAGCCAGACATGCTAATATTGTCTATACATATGTAGATATGTGGCGATACGAATTCGGATTATTATCGCAAATAGAATTTCCGAAAATGTATTCAGTGAACGTGTCGAGTCGAAAATGTTGACAGACGGTGCGAGGGTTGGCAGATTGCACAATTGACAATCGAATGACAATGTGCGTGGTGTGTGGTGTGTGGTGTGACCTATAAAGCGATTCGCGGTATCGAACGTGTCTGCGGCCACCCACACGAGCGCGCGCCGCGGCGGGGGTGAGGGGGCGCGGGCGGGGGGCGCAGCTGGAGCGGCCGGGGCAGGGCAGCGGGGCAGCGGGGCAGCGGGGCAGCGGGGCGGGCAGGGCACACAGCAGGCGGTGCGTCCCTTCCGAAGCGGGCGAGGGCGAGGGCGAGGGCGCGCTCGGCAGGCGGTGCGGAGGGGAGGGGAGCGGAGGAGAGGGGGCGCGGGGGGCGAACTTCCTCACCTGAGGGTCCGCGGCTGCGGCTGCGGCAGGGCGGGGCAGAGCGGGGCGGGCGGTGCGGGGAGTCTCGCCGTCTCCGCCACCTTTTGTTACAAATTGCGACCGACTGACGCAAGTACGGCCATTGCCCGCCACCGTCGCCGTTCGTCCATTTCAGATTTCACCGCATCACTCTCCGTCTTTTTTCACCTTATTGCGACAAACTCGACTATTTCTAGCTTCTGGCTACAATTTATCCAAGGCGGATTCACATTGATGTAAATATAAGCACGTTTGTCATAAGATTTCGGAGTGAAAATTGAACGAAATCGAACCCTAAATAAATCGGATCTAACGGAAAACTTACTGCGATTCGTAAAATTAACGAATCCATAGCTCGGAGATATCGTGTAAGGTTTGGAGGAGGACATTTGCTCCCCTTGATTTGGCCAAGCCAGGAACATGCACGTCATTTAAAATATTATAACTCTCAATCGAATCGATTATTCGTTACCATAAGCTTAGGTCGACAGAAACTGAAGCTTAAACGGTGAGCGGATTATTTCGCATATTGCGATCGCGCAAACGATGCCGCGGAAATTGCGAATACGGAATATTTGGTGCTTATGTACTCGAGTTCTCGTTAGCGTGACAGTTCGCGTAGTAACTCTTGATGGATGGAATTTTCGTTTGACCAGATGTCCCGTGATCCAGATTTTAGTAACGTGTTTTACATGCAGATGCAGATCAAAAAAATGGTTTTACAATTTAAAAATGGTTTTAAACTAATCAATTTTTGCCCCCCCCCCCCCCTGGAAAAAAACCCTGCTATAACTTTGGGTCATAAAATTAATTGAATCTATCCAGCTCGTGACAAATTTAAAGAAAGTTACAGAAATATCATTATGTATAAAAAAATAGAAATTCTAGATCGGAACGAAAGACGCGGTAAGTAGTAGTGATAGAAGTAGTTTATTGTTCACGTCTCGGACAGCCAGCTCGACTAGAACAATCAGTCGACTTTTTATACTGAATATAATCGATCAGTAGCTGGCCGAAGTCATAGTGACGGATTTGCAGGGATGAATAATAATGGGGCTGCAGTAGCTCTTTGCCCATTCCGGTGACCAAAAATATACGAGAAGTAAACCATCATAAACAGATTTTGAATACTTTCTTTACACACACATATACTAAGAAAACGGCAGCGAATGACTCTTTAGGTTGGAATATCCTTTGCCTACCCGAAAAACAGCTCATAGAAAAATTAAATGTATCTAAGTGAAGACAAAAAATTACTACAAGTAGATATAGATTACGAATACTTTCTTTACCTCTACATACATTCAAAGTGTGTATTCCATCTGTACTTCCGTTGAGGACTCGTAAAATAATTTTATTAAAATACAATTTTAGTACGATGACAATGAAATACGAACATTAGTTTTATATTGGAAGGCTGCAGCCCCATAGTCTTTATTATCAAGAAGTAGTGTACCGGAGTAGCATCGAGAGCATAAAATGTATTCGGTGATGACACAGAGTTGTTTTTAAGTTAACGTTAAAATTTAAGAGGGCTGTACACCCGAAACCTTAATTTTGTTGCTGTTCCTTTCTTCGATATATATGTATATATCGAGTGAATGCGACAATATATATATATATATATATATATATATATATATATATATATATATATATATATTGAGTGAATGCGACAGTTGCGCTTCGACTAGATAATACGTATTTTAAATCGACAAAATCGAGGTTTCGTATTCTCCAATTTTCTCCTCCAAAACTGGACTAATTTTTAAAAAAATTTCATCATCGGTATGAGAAAAATATTTTCTATGCAACAGTGTGCGTATTTTTTTTAAATCGATCGTTAAATAAGCACGCTGGACTCTTTTCGTGGGTGTAAAAAAGAGACGATTTTATAGATGTTTGGCGGCTCCTAGCTCCTATAAAAAATGCATAAAAGCACAGATGCATGCCAATGGTGGATATACATAGCATATTAAAAAAAAATTCTCTGGTACCATAATTGAGGAAGGGAGAAGTGTAATACGTTTGTATGGACAAGGCACTGGTGTCCAGCCCTCTTAAGCCGCCAACTATTGTAGCTACGTTTTTCGAACACGGTCATATTTCATATTCTTATGTTCCATATAGGTTATGTTTCGTGTCTGATGAATTATTGATATTTTACGAACGCAGTTAGTGAAGTTTGGATACGAAATATATTTTCATTTGAAAAAATTCCAATTTCAATTATTGGATATTAACTTAGCTGCTTCCTTATATCCAAACATGGCCGATTGGGATATCGATAAATATAAAGTGAACTCTGAAAGCGAAGAACAATGGATACTTCGCCACGACTTCATGGAGCGTTGGAAAAACGAAATACCAGAAGATCGTTTAGTATGCCTCGCTCAAGTATTCATAAATGTGGAATTTTTTGGCTGTCGTTATCCGTTGCTTGTGATGCAGCAAGTGGCCGAACTTTCTAAAGAGGTTTTATTGGTGATGTTTTTATAAATTTATATTTTAATTTGTCTATAAAAATCCATATGATTTTTAGGTCGCTTTTGAATATAGAAAAAAGAAAAAATCCAAACTTCAGCGAACATTTGTGTCGGCTTCCGATGCGGCAGAGGATCGAGCTAAGGGCAGTAAAAGATCATATGGGACAGAACAAACGCCAAAAATCAAATCAAAAAAGATAATGTTTGTACAAGCTGGACATGAAGAAAATCAATATATTAAACCAGTCTCTTCTCAAAGTATATATCACTGTATTATTTGATACATACTATTATAATTAATGCAACTGAACGAATACGTATGATTTTTCTTATTTCCAAGATCAGCCAAGAAAAGATGAGAGACCACTGGAAAATCTACCTCAATTTAGACATGAAAAAAACATTGTTAGGAATAATTTTAGATTTAATGATAATCTCATATGTAATAGATTTGGAAATTTGGTATTACATGACAACCAAGCCGTCGCCGGTTATATTGGGAAATTAATATGTAAACGCAGTTGTCGATAGTAACTGATTGTACAGTGAAATTTGGCCAAATTCATACTTTCACAAATTTGACTTTTAGCATCATGCGATATCTGCAAAGTTAGTAAAAAATGGATTTATGGCGAAGAAGGCGATAATATTACTTGTGTATATGTAGTCAATAACATTGAAGTTGCAACAGGTAGTGGAGAGAATCAAAAAATTGCAAAAGAAAACACGGCTACCCTCGCGTGGAAAGTATGATGAAAAAATTATTGAAATGAAATTTTAACTACGCAAATAGGTAGTCTAATTAAAATAATATTTTAACAGACTCTTCAGAAAGAATGTTATTCAATTATAACGCTCCAGAGTTATGTTAGCAAAGAAGACAAAAAGATATCAATTCAAGATGTAGACCGAAGTAAAACTTCCATAGAAAATGCGCTCGATGTAAAAGTAGAAAGTGCTATAGCATCTAGGTAATACATATTTAACTGTGGTGTGGATTAAATGCATATGTATGTAAATATAATGTGTTTTAAAGGATGATGCAACTTATGGGTTGGAAAGGTGGAGCTCTGGGTGCTTCAGCCAATGGCATATCAGAACCAATTGCACCTAATTTAAAAAAACAAGTATGTATGTAAATTAAAATTTGATTAGAGTATATTCGATGTTATTACACATTTTTTTAATATTGTAATAGATCCGCAGAGCTGGAATTGGAAGTTCATCGTCAGATAGTGTTTCAATTAAAAATGCTGTACGAAAGACGATGCTAGAATTTAAGAAGTCTCAAAGTACCGACTATGATCTTGTATTTGCAAATGATTTTAAGAAAGAGGAACGTGCTGCGATGCACATAACTGCTGTTCATCTCGGTTTAAAATCAAAAAGTTATGGAAAAGGTGTTGACAGGTATGTTCTTAAATTTTGAAAATTATGGTTTTTATTGTCTTTTTTTTTAGCTAACATTTAATTATTTCAGATATTTGGTAATCAGTAAACATGTGAAACCTGCACAATTAGTACAATCACTACTTGATAGTGGTGGTTCCAATGAAAAATATAAACTTATCAAACCAACTGGTTGAAAAATTGTTTGTGTATGTAAAGTTAATGTCTTCATTGTGAGAAGGGATCGGATGGTGATTAGGGCAATAACAATCACCATACACGTTTCAACAGTGCTGAATGCAACAGAGCAAGAAAACAAAGGTTTTCTACAAAGCTAACAACAGCCATAACGTCTCATAAAGCATGTTCTAATCACCATCCACTGTCGTGATTATTAGCAATAAGTGTAAAAAATCAAAAAAGTATTTATATTAAAACCATTTTTAACAAATATTAACTATATTTATTAGAACATGGTTAAATTAAAATACAGAACAAATATAAATTATAACCATTGGTTTCTTCTACTAATTTCCCCCAAATAATTTAACGCAAATTGTATACCCAAGTTATACAAAGCAACGTAAATTTATAAAAGACTCAAATTGAAGATAAAATTTCCAGATGTACTTTTTATATAAAATTCCATTGAGACAATCTGATTCATATTCAAACGAGTCTTTGATGTTGTGATAAATTTTAACATCTATTCTGTTATCCAGTGAAGACGTGATCCATATTTGGCTCGAATCCTTTCCTTGTCATCAGGCAGAGCTGGTGTAGCATCAACATACACCTCCTTCTTTGGCTTTGGAGGTTTCGGTCTATCGGTATCATGAACACGAACTCTACAAAAGTAGCCATATTCAGGTCTTGGTATATCCATTTTTTCGAGCATACACTGATCGTAGACGCTTTGGGTCTTTCGGCAACTAAAACAATATTTACAATTACAGACTTGTATAAAACATTCAATCACAATTTTGAACGTGTACAAAATACGTCACTGCTTGAAAGCGTAGTCTCCAGACGTCTTCCACATACAAGTGGAATAAGTATTAAATTCCTCAGCACAGTTTTTCTTCATTTGGCGGAAGAAATCTAGTGAACATGAGGTAACTTCTCTACCTTCCTTTAAACACTTACGGGGGTCTTTCAACTCATCGCGACATAACATGAATTCCTGTAAAATTTTCAGTTTATAATAAATTTATAATATAATAATGAAAAATTAGGATGTAATGTGGTTTTCGACATTTTTACGCATACAGATACAGAAATATATAGTACTTTGTGAATCAGTTTTTAAATTTAATGCTTATCATTTTTTAATACCCATTTATCCACTTACGAGACTGCAAAAACTGTCCGAATACAAATAGGTAACTGAGATGTGGATACTTTTTCCAATGATAAATTGAAAGAATGATTTCATATTATATTATAACATAAGAGTGCCTTCTTTCACAAGAACGAAATGCACATCAGTTCGCATATCCCACGAAGGGATTATCAATTCAGAGGTTATTTTTATGAGTTATCTATAGTCGCAGATTTTTAGAATAATGATGCTAAAGATTTAAGTTAATTTTCTTGAACGTTAGCTTGAATTTGATTATACAGTTCAAAAATGGAAATATTCCTAATCTTTCATGTGAATGCGACAACCATAAAATTTAACTCATAAATTGCTAAGCGACCGTGGATGGATTTTAAATGTTCAGAAATGCAGTTTGCTTTCTATATATGTAAAGTTACATGGGAAAAGATCGATCGATTTGTTGTGATATTACGATTTGAGGTTAGATTTATGTAATGCCGTTTTTTTAACTGGGACACTGAAATAATGCTACGTATGTGAACTGGAATGATAACGTTGGTTGTAAGGGGGTCGGGGGCGAATGAGAGCATTGACAGAGAGAAGTGACAGATGACGTTATGCAATCAGTAGCGGCATCGAATACAACCACACTATCAACATTGAGATGAGGACAACCCATCTAACAAAGTAACTAACGTTGTTTTTGGATTCGCAATATTTGCCGAGGTGGAAAGAGGCAGCTCTGAGAGTGTTGGTGGAAAGGTTCACTTCGGGCACGGTCAGCTCCTCCACCGTCGGCAGGTACATTTCTTCGGTGTACATGATGGCGATTCACTTCTTCACTTCCCCACTTTCTCTCTCTCTCTCTCTCTGAAGATCTGATCTGAATCACCCGACGTCCTGGAATCGGGATAACAACAGCGGGTGCGGGCAGGCGAACCCCCACCCGTCAACTGCTGACTGAAGGATCTGCTCGATTTTCACGCCATAGCATCGTCTTTAACGACCATTATCTGTTTATACATCACCGTGGTAATCAATTTTAAATAAATATAATAATCAAACGCATAAATATGCATATAATGAACATCGAACAAAACATTATATACCAGTTTTTATCTAAAACCAGCAACAAAAAGGTTATAATTAGAAGGGGAAGGGTTGATTAAGCTTAGATTAGCTGTTAGCAAAAGACGTCTGATTAATATTGGTATGATTTGTAACTTTGTAGGGAACCGTCACACACGTGCACAGCTTCAGTAATTTGACGCGTCCGACAACAACTTTGACCAACTGTAGTCTGTAACTAGTGTTCTACAAAAAATTGGTGACAAAGGATGTCCCTCGCACGTGACCAAATTGATGTTCCCCTCAGAGAAATAGTTCCTATTCAACCACCAGTCGACCAATCGGCCAGAGAATTATGAGCAGAGATAAGCGGCTGAGGATGCTTTAATGCACAAAAATTGGTTCGAAATTTATTGTCAAGCATGTTTTTGCTCTCTTGCTTTGTCGAGTAGAGTTTTGTGTCTATTGTTATTTTATGGCGGCATCCTCGACTGCCGATTCCTAGTTATGAGACAGAAGTCCCGTACTGAACATATACGTATGTGTAAAAATAAAAGCTTTTAATAAACAACTTTTATATTGCACTGTGTTTATCATCCTCTCCAGTACAAGTTTATACTTTCACTATCTACAACTGGCAACAAGCAGTCTCCACATAGATGCATATTCAAAATCTACAAGTTAAGATCTGTATTTTTAGCAATTCTTTTTTTTCAATTTAACATTTTCATGTTTCATTTTATTAAATGGAATGTTTAATTTTAGTGGATATTTCTTTTAAAAGTCATTTTCAATATAATTCTATACTTTGTAATGCAATTTATGAAATACATTCAATCTAAAGTTAACATACTAAATACATAATAATATGAAATGTCAATTATTAGGAAATAGTGACACGAATAAAAAAAAAAGATAAGATAGTTTTTAACGCTGTCAATTATGTATTGAAGCTAGATTGAGTGATGGCAACACTTGGTTCGAGCATGTGACGGAATCGCTGAATCTGGTTGACAGTTGCAGCTGATTGAGTGACCAGCGTTCAGCTTTTGCAATGCCAGCTAATTTAACTGAAACGGTGGCCATGGAAATGGCAGGTCATTATTATTTTTTATTTATCAAAAGTCGCCGAAATCTTCGTTTTCGCAATGTTTATTGAAAATCATATCATATACATATGTATTCATATATACATGGAATATTTTATATACTACATAGAGTTACATAACCTCTGTTCATTTATATACAACTTTTACTTTCAATTACAATTTGGCCATTCTAAATGGGGAGATGGCATCATCATTTAAAATATATTTATGTGTTAACACAGATTTTGTATATACATACATACTTGTGGAGGCTATTATTTAATTAGAAGAGGTGATAAATAAATAAATTTACTGTAAATGATCTATTTATTGCAAATTATTCTGCTTTTATTGCATACTTATTTGAGTCGAGGCTAAAAATGTTTTCAAAAATTTTGAAATCATATTGATATTTCGAATGTATTATTTTAATTTTAGGTGTGGAGCCGTGGCCTGACGATGCGCAATTATTTCAGCCTTATGAAGTGGAACAAATCCTTTTACCTGACAATGCCAACTGTCTCGCTACCCAAGCATTTCTTAAAGTCTGTTTTATTACACTTTCTATAATATAATATAGCGATTATTTGATGCGTTACTTAATTTTTTTAATTTTGGAAATAGATGTGTAACCTTCCATTTGAAGTGCAAATGCGCTGGAATGCAGAGTGGATGTCACCGTCCGGACGAGTACCATTCTTAAAATGTGGTAAATTTCTCATACCAGAATTGGAAGCTATAGCCCAACACTGTGGGAAAAAGAACATTAAACCTTTAGGTCAACAAAATCTCACAGATGAGGAATCGTGTGATATGCATGCATATATTAGCACTATCAACAATGTACTCTACAATGCTGAGGTGTTAAAAAATTAATTTTATCTAAATGCACGTATACATACATCCTTGTTTTTCTTTTTGGTAAATCTTAATTTTTGCTTCCGCATTTCAGCTTTATATTTGCTGGGTGCATGAAAGTACTTATAGAGAGGTAACTCAAGTGCGAAATGGATCTGTATTTGCATGGCCTCTGTCAGTGTTTCAGAACTGGTCTAAGCGCTCTAAAATAATCAAACAATTAAAAATGTTTAGTTGGTACAAAAAAACATTGGATGAAGTTTTAAAAGAGGTTATATTTTTTATATTTGTCTTTCTATCGATAACACCAACAAAAACATTAAATAATATTCGTGTTGTAGGTTGAAAATTGTTGTTATGCTCTAAGTGAAAGACTTGGACAGCGAAAATATTTCTTTGGATCTGAGTAAGCTATTTTTATTATTCACATAGATTTTTGATACACATACAATTTACAATACAACGTACTATAAAAAAATCTAATTATTTTTTCAATCATGGTTTTAATCAGTACATTAGTTTGATTTATTACAATTTAAATAATATGTTTTCTCCGCAGACCGACTGAATTGGATGCCCTTGTATTTGGACACATTTTTTCCATCATGACTATACATCTACCAGATGATAATCTTGCAAAAATTATTAAGAATTACGATTCACTCGTAAAATTAGCACAAAGAATAGAAGATACTTATTTCAAAAAGAAGAATTTAGCCGAATCCGCACAAGTTAAAAAATCACTGTCATGAATTGTTTTATTTTTATTTTATAGTCGTCTCAAAGACATAAAACCAATGAACAAAAGTATCATACTTAGTTATCATTCTATATATTTTTATAAATACAAGACTTTTGTTATGCATTATGAAGAAACTTAGATGATTCTGTCACATAGTTTTTAAAAATGAATTATTATAAAGTGAAATACATACACATACGTATATATTTGTTCTATTATAAGAATTAATTTTCAAAGAAACACCTAAGTTTCCTGTACTGCATTTTTATACAGTTTATTAACATTTTATTTTCTTAATTGGAAAAATATGTAAATAACTGTTTTGCATAGTTTAAGCATACAGTAATTAAATATTTGTGTACAAATTTTATTATTTGTTTTATTGCATTACATTTATATATTATATCTCTATTATAAAATTAATATTGTAATTTTATTTGTCACGCGATACCCATATCTATAACATTATTTCTTAAAATTAAATTATGGATGTCATCAAAAATAGTTTTTATATTATCGGTGTTGGTAGCAACAGTGAAGTGGTAGTAACATTGGCGAGCTCGACTGTTTTCTAGTTTTAAATCTTGTCTTGAAGTGCTCGCCCTTTGGGATGCTGCATGCTTCTGCGTCACCTGCTGTTGTTTGAACATTAATTATTACAACATCAATCTCAATTTTTTCTCGAAGATAATATTTAATACATATAAGTGTATATTTACCACTAGCAAGTTTTTAATGAATTCTTTGACTTTTGTGTACTCGTCATTTGATGATGGATTTTTCGAACGATAGTTATTGTATTCGGGAAAATATTTTGCAATTTGTCTACCTTCTCGTACTTTACGTTCAAGTATATCTTGTTTGTTTAGAAAAACTATTAATCCAGCCTTGATTAGGAATCTTTAATGTGCATATATCGACGTTTATATTTCGAGTAACCATCAAGTTAAAAAAAAAAACTATTACATAGTAACTTACCTGCTATTCCAAACGTCTCCAAATAGAGATATAGATTCTCTCAATCTATTCTGTGCGTTATCTTCCCTTAAAGTTTGATCGAAATCACTAGCTGCTACTATGAACCACACAGCATGTATGCCTTCGAATACCTTTGAAAATATATTTATATGAAATTTACTTCAACTTAAGTATTTATTTTCATAAGAAACTACAAGTATTACATAGAATGTTACAATAATGTACCTGAAGCCATTTTTTTCTTTCACCACGTTGTCCACCAACATCATACATCCAAAAGCTTTCACCTTCTGAGCGACTAGACGCTTTTCCCTGTAAAATAAATGTTATAAAGAAATACAAATATAAAATTTATAAATATGAGTCAACATTTATCTTACTTTAGCTTTAAATTCGATCTTTTGTATTCCTGTTGTTCTTTGTCGACAGTTTAAAATGTCTTGTTCATCTGGTTTATAATTTGGCTTTCGTACAACGTCTAATTTGTTTAGAAAACTGAAATAAACCAATGAATATAATTAAATATTTAAGGATGTTTTAAAGTAAAATTGGAAAAAAAAACTTCACTGACTATTCTGCACTGTCAATAAGTTGATATTCATTAGACCTTCGTAGACACTCTTTGACGGCTGAATCCATCCATAAATCGTTCACTATATTGAAGTATTCCTGTTTTTTTTTTTAATATAAATTTGTAGTATATTTAATAAATTTAACTATAAACATTGAAAATTTTTTAATTACTTGATCAAAGTTAGGAGCACCCCCGTTTATAAAATATAAAGCAGCATTACTGGCTTTTTCCCCAGGTTGTAATCCGAGGATGCTCAATTGTCGAGAGAGCTCGCCCGCAGCTTCGTGAATGTTTTTCTTTATTTGTCCAGCTCTTTCTAATTTTTCTCTATAATTAAGTACAAAATTTTTAAATTTTAATTCTGTTAGATAATCGAAAGTTGCACACAATATGTCAATATCTATTTTAATTTACTCCTCGCTAAATCCATTGATATGTAAAATTTTCATTTGTTTGAGAATCGTAGTTTTTCCAGCTTCTCCAGCACCAAGTAAAAGAACTTTTATGGCCTAAAAATGAGGTGAAATATGAAGTGACTAATCTTTTTTTATTTAAATAATCTATAATAAATATTTTATGTATTTTTATTTTCAATAATGGTAATGACATTTTACCTGATCGTATTTCTTGTACCATTTCTTAATTTGTTTGTCGATTTGCTTCGAATTCTCTTTATCTTCACTGGATACTGAGCTACCAAAACACTTCATGTTGCAAGGTTGTGGTGTCAAAAATTGAACATTTGTGGTGAAAACTAAAGCAACGTATTCTTATTTGTAGTTCAGAGTGAACTCGACAAGAATGAAAGAATCGTGAAGTTACACCTATTGATAAGATATAATCACAATTGATAAAGATTATAAAATTTTATTCGACAGCGCTCAAATTAGATAAAATGATTTATAATCTTACGTAATTGTAATATTATATTGAAAATTTTCATTACACATTTGAAAAAATGATTTCACAAAACACCTGCCTTTAATTCGAATTAAATTTTAAGTTCTAATAAAACTAAATATAAAAATATTTAAATATGTATATAATCATGATGAATGTTTTTAAAAGTAAACAAAGAATTAATTTTTGAACATTTTTTATATTTAAATGTACTTTTAGGTAATGTTGCTGTATTCAAAATAAGAGTATTTTGATTTCTTTATTTTTTGGTCCAGTGCTTAAAATCCTCATTAATATTTTTGAATCTCTGACTTGAAAGATATTTTTGTTTGTTTTTGATTTATTATATTAGTGATAATAAGTCCAAAATTTCTGGTAACTACATTGTAGTTACCTTCAAGTAAAGATTAGTTAATAAAGACAATTGACAAATCTATCATTTTATTAGTTTTATGTACATATATTAGCAATAAATAAATATAATAGTAAAAAAACAATTGGATGAGCTCATTTTATGTAAGTTATATCATATTATATACGTCACTTTCGATAGTACGCCATCGATTTTATAAAATCAGCTTTTTCATTGCATTATTTGGTCAAATTACGATTGTATTTATACACATGAAAACGGCCTTGAAACTTGGGCGCGACCCTTTTTTTTCAAATTCAAAACCAGGACAATTAAAAAAAAATTCAAATACTTAAATTAAAAACGTCAACGAACACTAATCAACCATGGACTATTTTATGAAAATATAAAATCAATTTCAATGTTTATGAATAGGCATGGCACAAAGAGATCGTCGACCGACTGCGTGCAAACCTGCTGATGTCCTCATGAAATGAATTCATTTTCTCGAATGCCCTTATACAAGACTAGTCAAAAATATATTTAGTGGTTAGCAAATATTTTAAAGTTTCAACATTCAATTGTGTTTTATTTGCAAATTTTATATCGGCAATAACGCGGTGAAGGCTTCCAAGTCGTTCATTGTCTTTGGTTTATTGGTGTAGGCCAGTGGCTTCACATATCCCTACAGAAAATAATCCAAAGGTGTTAAATTACACAATCTTGGAGTCCAATTCACGATCGTAAAATGAACGTAGTGCACGGGATGTTTCGTGAAATGAACCGCAATTTTCGAAATAAATTTGTACAATTTTCAAGCGTTGTTTTGAAGTAAGCCAAGGTTACCGAATTTTCGGGCCATATGACGAACAAAAAAAAAACTCAGATATACATATGTTTTATTTGCGAAAAATCTATCAGAATTATAAGAAATATATTGGTTTGTGGCGACCCCATAGAAGAGGGTGGCAGCACCGGTCGCCATGGTTACGGCAGTGGAGCTGACACTCGAGCATTCGGCCCTAACTCGTGGGGGAGGAACTACCCTGTTCCCCCGAGACCCACAGGTTATTTTTTAAAATACTTGAATAAGAAAGTATGCTATTGTGGCAGCCCCGAGGTACTGACCGTAAAACTATCGGTTGGCCAGTAATTCACCGGCAAGCATTTATTTCTTTCCCGGCTGTCGAAATAAATAGTTGTGCATTACCAACACAGTCGTCTCACTCGCCCTAGCCCCATAATATAACAGATACGATTTCACATGAACAAAAGAATGCGTGGATCGAAAAAAAAATAAAAATAGAATTAAATAAATACGTGTATTTCTATGTAGAAAAATATAAAAAATCAATATCGGTCAATTGGGCGTCCTGATACGGGCCCCTCGAATAGTTCAGGCCCTGGAATTTTACTTCAGCTCTCCCCATAGATGTATAATACATAGATCCGTCCTCACGCTTTATACTGGTCTCCCTTTTGGCGCATGCACACTTTCTCTCAGTAGGTAGTTAGCTTCTAAGTAGGAAAGGTCGATTGCGGAGATCTTGTCGATAGATATGCGGATATCTTGTAGTCACTAACTGAGGGGTGCGGGGGGTTTAACTAGCGGGGAAGTGAAAAAAAAACGCCGATCACTGCGTCGTAGGGAAAAAAACCTTTCTTTTTCCCAACTTCCCCGCTAGTTCAACCCCCCGCACCCTTCAGTTAGTGACGACAAGATCTCCAACCAAAATCACGCGACAGGGCCCATCTATGTGTATTATATATCTATGGCTCCCCCCCTCCTCTCGTCGGCCCTGCCTATTCATGGTGAAATGGCAAACCTAAATGGGGCTACAAACGTTCTGGAATATCGGAGAGGTCGACCGTGCGGCGACCGATGTTGACGCAGACCGTAACGTGTGTAGGAATATTCACCGTCAGGTCGAAGCGCATGCAGTACGCCGCACGTCGAACCAAATTCTGTTCGTTCGCCGCACGGTCTACCGCAAGAAATACCTCTCCGATATTCCATAGCGGTAACTGAGCACAAATCAGCTGTTAACTGTCAAATTGGCTGTCACTGAAAAACGTGTTATTAATTCGAAAACCAAACCTCTAAGAACAACACTTTATTTACAACATACATATTGTTGCGTATGGGTGGGTGGAGGATCCAAGTAAAAGGCCAACAGTCGTTTCACAGCATTTATTGATGATTAAGGAGATACACGCAGTGTCACTGCTAAGTCCAGTGTACAGACTCCAGGGATGTTCAACTCGAGAGCACCCCGGAAGTCGGTTTTGTAGAAGCTCGTGGTAAGCGTGGGCGGGGCTGGTTTCCTCAAGGTGCCTTCCTTCGTCGTCGGTGGTCTGGTCTCTGCTGATGTCGGCTGCTCTGCTATGTCACTTTCTCCTTCGTAATGTGCGTGGGATGCGGGATGTGGAAAAAGGGAGGAAATTGTATAATGATAAAAACAGGTTGTAATTCTGTTTGTATGGTGACTGTATTTTATATATGTATAAATACAGAGAATAAGCAGGGGGGGGGAGTCCGTCGTGAAATTAGCGCGCACGTGTTCGAGAGGTTATGATAACTTCACTCCTCACGTGACTACGTGATCTGACTTCGACGAAGAAAGACCAGGATTTCCTCACTACTCACCGGACGTATACTGAAGCTGTACTTCCAGTATCGTCTGCCGATCCAGGCTGAGCTGATCGGGACTCGGTGGTGGGAACAAACTCGGTAGCGAACAGAGATGTTCACTCGACCGAAGCGGGAAACGAATAAAAGGGGGCGGGGACGCCCGCTCGGCGCCGATCTCCCTCCAAAACGGCTCCTTTGGTCGTAACGCCACGAAAGCTGACCATGAAGACTTGGTCGGAACATACTCCCCCCGTTGGAAGTCAGAGGATCGAATTCCAAAACAAACAAGAATTAATGGTGCACAAGCGACTAATGAAATACACAAAAACCAAGCAAATAAGCAAAAAAATAACAAAAAAATAAAAAACAACACAACAAAATAACCCAGTCAGCAAACAAAATAACATTAGTCCACCGTCAGTTTCCCATCCTACATAAGCAGCTGACTAAGCCGGCAAGAAACAAACAAAAAATAGACAAACAAACAACCAAAACACCAACAAATAACCAACACCAATGCTAGGTAACAATATTGTTCAACCGTTATATGTCCCAATCTATCCTGATAGCTCCATTACAAAGCACCAATCAAACCAACAAGAGAAGCATAAAAGAAAAGCAACTCAAAAACTTAAGTTAAAACACATAAACTGAATCCACAACACAGATACAAACAACGCGCCAACTTTAATGTGGGAAGTTATGAACGTTCGCCACACCGTTGCACAAATTCACTGAGTGCTGCTCGACTGGCAGTCGAGCTACTCGCCGGACTGCTCGCTTGGTGTTGCTGATGGAGGAGTAGTAGGACCTACTCCTGTGCCCCTGTCTGCCAGGGGCCGCTGCTGCATGTGCTGGTGTGGTAGCACCCTCGCTCCGGGTTGATCGACCAGATCCTCCTGCTGTTGCGCAACTAGTGGTGCGCCAACTAGGAACTGGCCAGGAGTTATGGGAGCTGGGTTGGGAAGGTCGAAAGATGTGAGGGTTAAAGGGCGCGGGTACATTGCGCTTCGGCAAGCGGAATCTTCGTTCCGCGTAAATACGCGATTCGTCCAGGGGACGCGTAACTGTCTTGACTGGACGTCTCGCGCCAAAACAAGATAACGGATCACGACCCGTTGTGTGATGGCAATTCCGAGAATCGCTTGAAACTGTGGGCGCTTCTAGAGAGCCGCCCAATATCCAGCCGAAAGCTGTATTCATCATCGCGATGCGTCCTCCTCTGTCACCGCGTGACTTGGAGGGAACTAAAATGGTACGTTTGCCATTGCGTAACATCGCATGATAGGCGTCGCTGCCTATCACCATATCCACTGTACCGGGAATATCGAATGACGGATCGGCAAGGGGGAGATGAAGCGGCAAATGGCTCCGAATCTCGGACACGTTGCGCGATGGAAGTTGATTCGCGATCTCGGGCATGATTGCGCAATCGAGATCAACACTGGAGCCCTGATTGGGGATGCGCGGTAGAATTCGAATTACCGCGCCACTAGTAATGGACGTCCTATTTGAACCTATTCCTACCAGGTTGACGTCCATCCTTTTCGACTTTAAGGCGAGTCGCCTTCTTAAGTCTTCAGAGATGAGGTTGAGTTCGGAGCCGTTATCTAACAATGCTCGAACCTTGTGCGAACGCCCATCTCCGCCGCGAACTTGTACTTCCACGGTGGATAACAGGACGGTTCGGGCGTGAGAAGGCGATACGCGTCTCACCGAGTGTAAAACCAACGATGATTTTACGGGTTTGGCGTTCTCTGATTTCTTGGGGCTCCGATAATGTTTGGCCTTATTTGAAGGCGAAGTTTGGTATGGAGTTGAGTCATGCAACATGGTGTGATGGGCATGACCGCATTTGAAGCATCTCTGCTTTGTTTGGCACGCGTGAACTATGTGCCCTGGCCTCAAGCAGTTGAGACATAGTCGACGTTTTATGGCGTTCGACCTACGCTCATCACCGCTCATTTGGCGGAATGATGGACAGGCTAGCAGAGAATGACTTCCGCTGCAACTGATGCAGGAGGGGCGTTCCCTCCTCACATGCAGAACTGCTGCCTTCGGATTCGTAATGGTTCTTGGTCGAGGATTCGACTCGCCTTTTAAGACGAAGTCGGCATTTTCCATCGATTGGCACTGGCACGTTAGAAAATGCATTATTTTGCTAAACGTGCAGTCTTCATACTTGGGAGTCTGAAGCTCCCATTGCAGAAGTGTACTCCGGTCGAGTTTTCTGGTGATAAACATCACCAGAATCTCGTTCCAGGTCTCGACCCGGACGCCCAAGTTAACGAGCGCACGTACATGCATGTTGGCATCATCTATGAGACGACGCAGACTGACGTGATTGTTGCTCACGACTGGCTCGGCTTCAAGCAATGCCTGAAGGTGATACTGAACAACAATTTTTTTGTTGTTATAGCGTTGATCCAAAATGGACCACGCGCTCGTAAATGAATCTGAAGCTAATTCCAAGCCGTCAACTAAACGTTGGGGCTCTCCTTTTAGGCTTCCTAGTAAGTATTGGAACCGGGCGATTTGCGAACTCTCGCCGGCCATAGCGGCCAAGAAGCGTTGTGAAAAAAGCGGCCAATTTTGGACGTTGCCTTCGAAGGTGGGCAACTCCAAACGGGGCAATTTTATTGCCGAATTTGATTGCGGTACAGGTGACATTGTGAGGTTAGCGCCATCTAACGGTGAAGCGCTCAATTGCGGCTCACGCAAATTGATTGCTTCGGTGCATCGCACGAAGGCGGCCATATGCTCCCTATCAAATAGGTCCACGACGGATTCGGAGGCCTGCGCCTCTTCTTGGTCCAGCTCGTTTATCTGAGCTTGGATCGCTTCGAATTCAGACAGTAATGGTCTGATTGTTTCGAGCCTGATTCTGAGCTCGAAGATGCTCAGATCGTCCCCCAATTGATTCGCGTTTCTCGTTAACCGAGCGCGAATTCTTTTCCGCGTATTTTTAAGCGTACTCAAAGACGCCATTATTGAAATGCGACGAAATCAAACAAAGGAAAAAATGGACGCGGGAAAAAACAAAATGGACGTTGACGACCAAAAAAATAGCAACAACAACAGAAAAATGCTAATTACGACCAACCTGGATTCGACGACGTTGGAAGACCAGCTCTGAAGACATACGGAATCGAAGGACCAAATGTACAGACTCCAGGGATGTTCAACTCGAGAGCACCCCGGAAGTCGGTTTTGTAGAAGCTCGTGGTAAGCGTGGGCGGGGCTGGTTTCCTCAAGGTGCCTTCCTTCGTCGTCGGTGGTCTGGTCTCTGCTGATGTCGGCTGCTCTGCTATGTCACTTTCTCCTTCGTAATGTGCGTGGGATGCGGGATGTGGAAAAAGGGAGGAAATTGTATAATGATAAAAACAGGTTGTAATTCTGTTTGTATGGTGACTGTATTTTATATATGTATAAATACAGAGAATAAGCAGGGGGGGGGGAGTCCGTCGTGAAATTAGCGCGCACGTGTTCGAGAGGTTATGATAACTTCACTCCTCACGTGACTACGTGATCTGACTTCGACGAAGAAAGACCAGGATTTCCTCACTACTCACCGGACGTATACTGAAGCTGTACTTCCAGTATCGTCTGCCGATCCAGGCTGAGCTGATCGGGACTCGGTGGTGGGAACAAACTCGGTAGCGAACAGAGATGTTCACTCGACCGAAGCGGGAAACGAATAAAAGGGGGCGGGGACGCCCGCTCGGCGCTGATCTCCCTCCAAAACGGCTCCTTTGGTCGTAACGCCACGAAAGCTGACCATGAAGACTTGGTCGGAACATCCAGAATGAATTATATCGCCTACGTACCGCCTTATAAAGGGTAGATCTCTCAGGACGCCTTATCTGTTTACCTGTTGTATAGTCACGTATTCGGATATGTATTTCCAAGACATTGGGTCTTCCCGTACCGATTCTGAGAACTAACTAATAACGGTCATTGTTTAGCCTAAATGCACTTAGAG
Source organism: Arctopsyche grandis (assembly GCF_051622035.1). Taxonomy (NCBI): domain Eukaryota; kingdom Metazoa; phylum Arthropoda; class Insecta; order Trichoptera; family Hydropsychidae; genus Arctopsyche; species Arctopsyche grandis. The sequence goes on from NC_135358.1 coordinate 20,402,496, forward strand.
TCCAGATATAATCTTTGGAAGTAAGTGCATGCATTTAGTTAACCGATAACAGATATCCGTTGGTCTAAGTACAATTCGCTCAATCCACGGCGTACGTAACAATATGTATATTTACAAAGAACAAAAAAAATAGTTTGGGATATTTTAATTTTTTAAAATTGGAGTTGCAATCAGAGTCATGTTTCGAAAGACTCGTCAGTCTGGAGAGTGACAAAAAGTGAAACGAAATTGAGTCGATTTGAAGTCATCAGCTGTGCAGCGAGCGATCGCGTATTCGCATTCGCAAGTAAGAGTTGGCAGCAGTGGCGTGTAGTGTGCGGTGTTGCTGTGTGCGAGTGCGCGAGAGTGTGAGGGTGAGGGTGTGCGTGCGTCGCGATGCTGCCGTTCACGCCGCCGGCCGTCAAGCGACTCCTCAGCTGGAAGAAGACGGCCAAGGAGGGGGGCGCGGGGGGCGGAGGCGGAGGGGGCGGCGGCGACGCGGAGGACAAGTGGAGCGAGAAGGCCGTGCGGAGTCTCGTCAAGAAGCTGCGGCGGTCGGGCGCGCTGGACGAGCTGGAGCGGGCCGTCGCCACGCAGGACCCCAACACCAAGTGTGTCACCGTGCCCAGGTAATAATGCTCATGCTCACTGGTAATAGTGCCCAACACCCCACCACCCCGAACACCCCGAACACCCCGAACACCCCTGCCAGGCCATTCTGGGCCCTGCGACCCTCTGCACAGACACCACACTCCGTTGACGTTTCTCCACCTGCACTTCTGTCCGACGATTCTCGCCGCTATTGCCTACCACTTAAGGGCGCGACTCCTGTGAACACTCTGACAATATTTTGACACTCTAAATATCGTTTCGTTCGCTCCACCGTAAACAAAAAATCACCACCACTAGTACTAGAACCGATCAATGTTTACATCGCGTCGGTCGACTGTGATGTAATTACTTCGACGATTCGAAGATTCCTATCGTCGTAAACTATACAAATGTTTCACTTTGACAATTTGGAAGCCGTATATATATATATCTATGTTCAGGCTTATGATTTAGGATGGTAAACACATGACTTCTGCTTCTTCTTTCTCGTTTTCTCAATGCTGAGCGTTATTTTAACCATCGGGAATCTGATGTACGATACACTTCGACTCCCCGATCTTATGCTGAATTGAAACCATCGTTTAATTTGCAATCCCGTCAGTTCTTTCATTTGATCTGACCATCTTATGGGAGACCGTCCCATCGCTCGCCTTCCCTCTAGTGTTCCGTTGACTACCAGCTTCTCTAGATTCTCTACATTTTTCCTTGCAATACTGCATAAATAAGAAAGACTCCTTTTTCTATGTGTTGTAGATAGTCTATGAAACTGTTAGTTCTTTGATGATGGAGATGTTCGTGCGTCTTGCATCATCCATCTCCAGCATCACATTTCAAAGGCATATAAGATGTAACATGTCCCTTTCTCAATAAGTTGCTCACTGTCGAATATTTATCTATACATTTCCACAATAATTATACATACTAACATTTTTATTCTAGACGTCGGGCAGAATAGTGCAATCCCCATCGTCCATATAGATAATACAAATGGATTATAAAATAAATAAAAATATTATATGATGATGTAATAATAATAATATATAGTTACGTATACATAATAAAAATATTAATTAATCAATTGAAAGTCAATTCATGGCAGTCGGTGAAATACATAGCTCCATCCACCAAACATACAGCGATGAGCGGAAATGAGAAGACACAGCGGCAAGCAAAACATTTGATGATACAAATACACGGTGATGTAGGGAGGTCACTCTCATTCTGAGAATGGCCTCAAAGTGAGGCATGTGCCCTTCTACAAATATCTGCAACTCCTCAGTAACCCCAAGAGAGTCTGGTAGTAGTTGTTATATTGTACCTTTATCCTCTTCATTGGATCCTGCTTGTATTTCGTCCATAGTTCACAAGTATAGAGTAACTAGTACAAAGGAATATAAATAATCGTCTCTTTTTCTCTATACTGGAGTATAGAGAAAAAAAACTTCTCTTACATACATATATATCACCGTCATTGGAAAGATTCTCCATTAGCAGGTGTCCCGGATACTTGACTTCCCGTACGGTTTCAAGATTTCGTCCACCCAAAATGATGTTGGGAATAAAAAATATAACAAGTCGTATTGAGCAATTTTGACAGTGTCTCATTCGTATGAATGAAATTTTGCACAATTTGTGCAAATTTATTCAACCATTTATTGTGATTACTGGTGTATGACTACATAGAACACAATGAACCACATCGATTGAAATATTGACTATTTACTAAAGTCCACTCTGAATATGTAAGAAAACTTATTTAAATCTAAAATTATTAGTATATATAAGTATGGCATTGAATAATTTAAGTGTTATCGTTAAAAATTTAATTACAAATAAGGTAGTTGTGCAATGACGGGGTTTTAGTGTGTTGATGATTTTGAATAGTTTAGTAAATATGTATAACACATTATAATATCTGAATTGATTTGATTGTTGTTAAGTTATTTATCTAATTCTTTTATAGTTAGAGTATCTGATATTTGAAATAAGCTGGTAGTCTTTACGTGAATTAAACTGGACGTGTCACCACAGATTCGCTAAATTGCAACGACTTAAATTATTCAAGAGCGTTTTTCATCACATAATTACGAGCAATAAAAGCAATTTCGCACAAACACAAAATAGTTTAACGCGTCAGTCGAGATAAGTCTTATTGTCTTCAATAAAATGACAAATCAGATATTGTCCATTGTTTCTTTAAAATATAATTTTCTTTCCTCTCACTTTTGATGTTTTTACCATTTACCATTACATTTTTATCTGAAAATGTGCATATTCTGTTTAGTACAGTATAACTTTTTGTTCTGGAACAATAACTCAATTAACACCGACATTAAATAGCTTCAGGAATTTTATTTAAAGTTGATTCCGTTAAGTGCATTTTTGCAACTCGTAAATTAAATTCAGTCAGCATTTAGGGAACGAGTAACTTGTAGTTTTCTGTTTTTATTGTTTTAAATCCCTCTGGAATTCGTTTTGCACTCGGACTTGCTCGTAGATATATGGGGTCGCTAATTATGGCACTGATTTCCACATATGTGTACGCATCATCATATTGGTCTTCTCTTCTGAAATATTTTCGCGTTGCACATTTAAAAAATTTATTTTCATTATAATATGTATAGATTGTATGATTCAGGTATACATACATATATTATATGTAAATATTGATAGATAAGGCATTGTTTAGCAATTGCAGAGTTACATAATTTTTTTTTTATTAAATTAATGTGGTTTTACCCAATAGACCTAACCCTCAAAATATTTTTTGTGGTATAATGGGAAATAGGAACAGTGGGTAGAATGGTCGTTTTTGGTTCCACCTCCTTTAACACGTCTGTATCCTAAATTAAAATATTTTGCATTTGTATAATTCGAAGTATTGATATTTTGTGTTTCGATACGCACCCTGAGTATATTTACATATATGTAAATACATACCATCGTCATTATTGCTGGATGAAGTCTTCTCCAACACGCTTCCATTCGTCGCTGATTTGCGCAACTTTCATCCATCTCACCCCACACATTTTTCTAATCTGTCCAACCATATTCTTTGCGGTGTTCCTTTCACCCTTTTATACTCTCTCTGGGGTCCCATTTCAGCACGTTTTGTGTCCACCTTTCGTCCATTCTTCTAGCTACGTGACCCACCTATTGCCATTTCAATCTCTTCTCTTTTTACTAAATCCACGATAAAGGACGAATTTCAGTCAAGAAATTGATATTGTTCTCCCATCTTGTGAAAAAAAAATAACTGCAAGGAATACTTATTCTATATTAGTACCTGCTCTATGCCCCTTTTTTGAGACTATTTTTGTATGAAATTATTGTTAACTAAATAATTATTCTCTAAGCATGACATTAATTTAGAGGTAGGACCAGAAGCGTGCGCTTCCCAGGAATCAAGGCGTTTTGGGTCTATTCACAAAGCTGGAGTGCAAAAAAAAGGTTCATCATAAAAATGAACAAAGCACGTCGAACAATTAACAATGAACGGCACGCTTCCGGTCCTACGTCTAGACATTATTTATGTAACTGATTGCAGGGATGTTCATTTTATTTGAAAATAATACTCTCAAAGGAGCCGAGGAAATAATATTTATATTTACAAACGGGAAATAATATTTATTACGGACACATTTTTTTTTTCCAATTTACATGCAGCTATCTGTCCTCCTAGGGACATTCTGCGCATTTCTTCTTCCTTATTCCCTAGCTTGTGGGTGAAATGTCTATTGGCAATTCACCCTTGATCGATTTTAAATACAAAAGTAGGTATAAACCTCCAAAACAAAGAGGTACAGGAAACGACGGATCTATTTAAAATATTTATATTGTTATTGATTTATTTTATTACAGTACATAGTACTTATTTTATTTATTTTTATTAAAATAAATATTATATTGAAAACCCATGTCAACTGCATTTATATATGTAGAAAAAAAATAAGCCAATAAGATAATACTGAAGAAATGAACTACGTCCAAAAATAGCCCGCCTGCCACTGATTTACATACATACACAAATTCAAATTCGTATTAAAAACGCAAAAAGGTTTGTTTAAAAACGCAATATAAAAAAGTGCTGCTGGGATGAGCTGAGTACTTTAAAATATTGATTTGTATAGACTTGAATTTATATTTTCACAGTAACTTCATATGAAGATGACATACGAGTATGTTTATTTATTTTTATTACAAAAAATCTTTTCACTATCAGTGTAAACATGATTATTAATGACTAAGCACGTTACGATGCACTGCAGTCATGCATGTCCTTAATCGGCCACATACGTTCGTTATTAACTTTTAAATTATTTATATATTTTTTTTTAATCTCAAATCGTATTTTTTACACTTCAGCGCATGATTTATACCTATGTATGTGTATTCTATGATATGTAGGTATGTTACGGCTATTTCGTCTCGCGACCGTGTCACAACCCAATGCCGCAGTGGGGGTCATGACCCCAAATAAAACAGAGTGACCTTTGAAAAGAGTGTCTTAATATACTTTTCCATTACATATTTTTAGCTTGAAATGTAACGGGTTTCAATTGCGATTTGCGTGATGGCGGTCGATTTGGAAAATTAAAATATACTATTTACATCTCGGATCATCAGAGGTGACACGAGACACTGTTTAAAAATAGTACTTACACTTTCGATCTTCGGTACCCGTTCGCAAGTCGTTGGTGTATGTACTTATGTTTGTACATATGTATGTGTGTATTCGATCATTTTTTTTTATTTATTTGCCATTTGCTGTTAATTTATTTAAATTCGGAAGGTGATGAAAATCGTTTCATGAAATTCAAGGACCCGATCGACGATGCATAAATATTTATTTATTTTTATATAATTCGACCCGTACACTCTGTTACTGTTAGCGTTTTATTCTGGAGTGATTATAGAATTTAATTGTGTTATTTATTTATAGATTATTTTTATTTTTAGTGGTCTTTGTGGCTTGATTTTTTTTCGTCGAATTACAAAGGTCAATTTTTGCCTAGTTCAGTATTTTTTTTTTGGAGGATGTAAGTAATCTAGATAAAGATTTCTTTGTTTTATGAAATAATGCTACATTAGCGTTTTTTGTATTTTTCTGGTACTGATGTGTTTTTTTTAATGAGAAACGATGATTGCTCTTAAATTATTAACTTATTATAATAATTTTAAAAAGATGCGTTCTAGGTGATGGTTTTTTTTTACTTTTAGAGGTAAAATATTTAAAAACTTAATAAAATAATACAAGGAAACTCGTTATGACGTCACCGAGTCCCCTGTGTCCTGCTTTCGCACACGTAAATAAAGCTGTGCGATAATAACAGGGAGATTTCCACGGCACGCCGCTGACCTACGAGTTTCTATAGATGCAATGTTTCTATGATGTTTCATCGCACTCGAAACATCTTAGGCCGGCGCGACCCTGCGCACCGTTGTTCATTTTTATGGGGAACCTTTTTTTTTGCTCTCTTGCTTTGAACACTGATTCTTTTGCTAAGAAACTAACAATAGTGCACCTGCCCATGACTCTATTTGTAAACAATCGCAAGTTTCCTACTATTAAGTAGGAAATATATTCCAACAAGTTTCTTATTGGAAATAATAATTTCGCTATCCATTCCATATCCATAGCGAATTTATAGCGAGGAAAATACCGACCCTAACAACTCAATCTTAAATGAATAGGACCAACCCTAACTTAACCTTACTCTTAAAAACATAGGCGTTGGCTGCTAAGATATCTTTTTTTTTAATTTTTATTTCATCAATATTTTCACAAAAAAATATATCTTAGCAGTCAACACCTATTTATTTACGGGTCAGGTTAGGTTAGGTTAAGTTAGGGTTGGCCCTATTCATTTAAAATTAGGTTCTTAGGGTCGGTGTTATTCGGTCTCACTGTCACACGCGAGAACTGAGACAGAGTGAGACCGCATATTAAAGTAAAAACGTGAAGGTAGATCGCGGGTCTACTTCACGGGACCGAAAGTGAAAAGGTCGAAAAAGCAAATATCGGAAGGTAAAGATCGAAAATCGAAAGATCTTAAGTCGAAAAATCAAAAAAAAAAGGGTGCATGGTAAACGGTACTATGTATTTATAATATATATATCAGTGGCATGCGGTGAAATTATCTCTCTTTTGGTCATACAGCCTTGTTTAATGTGCGCGCGCAGGATACGGAAGGAAAAGCCTGTTCCTGTTGTATCCTGCTCACGCAAATTAAGTGAGGATGTACGACGGGGGGGGGGGGGGGGAGAGAGTTTTACCGCACGCCACTGATATATACATATATACTAACTAATGTATGCATGATAAACGAATATTTTCGACTTTTTCACTTAGACTTTTTCACGGTCACCCGAATTTCATACACAAAAAAATCAATTTAATAAAAAAAATAGTAGCTTTGACCAGAACACATCAAAATATGTGCAGTTTAACGATTTTATTTATAATGTATGTAATTTAAATTCATGATTTTTACAAAGGAATTCTTAAATTTCAATGTATTTTTAGTGGATTTATAAAATTGGAGACTAGTTAACGCACACCGTAATACTATTAATTAAAAAGTAATAATAAAAAAAAGCTTGTATAAAGGAGTCGGAGTCGGTTGATTTTGTACAACTCCGACTCCACAGCCTGTCTTTGCGTGGCTATTTGGCCGTAGTCCGATTTCGCGATTAAATCGCATTTATTTTTACAAGGCTTTTTTATTTATTAGGTTCACTTCGCCAAACAGTCTGACATTGATCGCTTTGAAACGTTGCCATTTTGCGAGGCTTGGCCGCCGATAGAGATTTCAATTGCTTCCGCTAATTCGATGGTGAAATATAATCGCAATAAACACGTTTAATTTGCACTTAATTACGTACATATAAGAATATTGAATTGCTAACTAACCCGATGGAGTCGGGAGTTTTGTTTTTTAATGACTCCACAGCCCTGCAATTTTGGATGGTCTCACACGGCACTATGGTCAATATAATAATGTATAATAATATAAATAAAAGCGCAAGATTAGGATCGTAGTGAAATAATATTATTCAGTGGAGAGCTTTCGTAGCGGTAGTGACCAAGTGAGTGCCGTGTAATAATATGGGTATGAAATAATATAGCGAGTTGTGTCGTGTGTGGGCCACTGTATGTCTGCGCCGCCGTCAAAACAAGCGGGGCGAGGGGAAGGAAGGGGGAACCGCTCTGTCTGCGATCGATAGTGCTATCCGCTATTCGCTATTCGCAATTCGCAATTCGCAATTCGCGATCCGCGTGCCGGGAATCGGAATCCGAGCCGCAGTTGGAGCGCCACCGGCCGGGTCTGCGCCCCCGGGGGCGCCGCGCTCTCTTCCCTTCTACCTCTCGCTCGCGCTTCCCCTCTCGCACCACGCATTGCTTCTATCACATCACGTACGTCTTCTATCTCTCTGTCTCTCTCATTCTCACTACTGCATACACACACTCACTCACTCACTCACTCACCTTTGCTTTCAGATACAAATCAAAATACATATGTACTCTGTGTATTGCAGTGATTTTTTAAGTATGTTATATTTTGTGGTACTTTCCTGTTATCTGGAGTTATTTTTGTAATAATTAATTATTTTATAATAATTAATTATTTTATTTATTACCTATAAACACAATTATAATTTAGATTCCAGCAACTTTTTATTGGGACCAAAAGTGAGTGATGCGTCTTCATCACATTGATGTTTGGAGACTTGCTGTTTCCAAATAAACTCAATACGAATTTGAATGATCAGTGTTGTTAATTGTGCCGTTTAGCAGATGCCCACATTCGTTGGACGGTTTGGGTGTGAACTAATGTGTCACGATCTATGAAATTATAGTGACGATGATTGACTTTTCCAGTTCTCCTGTTGTTGATGTTGTTTAAAATTGCCACGGTCGATGTTTCCGAACTGCGTTTATTTACATTTTGGCTAAGATGCATTGCTCCGTCTCCCACTAGAGTCCTTGGAAAATTCACTGTTGAGGAAGCGCTCCAACAGTATTGCTCTTCTGTTTGGTGAATAAGCTCTCGTCAACTTCGACGATTTGTCCACGACGTCCGATCTTCCGTTTAGGCTGTTGATTGAGTTATTCTGTGCAGATATTATTCAGGTAGAGTTGTTCCAATCGACTGCTGTATTTTTATTCGTGGACAGTCGCAATGAACCAAACGGTCATTGCGACGACCGTTTGTAGACGAATACCGGTGAGCCAATTTCTGCAACACTGGTAAATATCGTACAGGACATCCTTTCTGGCAGTATTCTTTTCTCTTGCAAAACTTTAACAGCTTATTTTTCGGTAGAATGCAGAGTGAATAGATACATTATCAAATGTGAAAAAAAGCTTTCAAAAAATAAAAAAAATGAATGAGATATGTTTTTTAATGTTATTGAAAAAATTACCCCGGATAACAGGAAAAGTGTTTATATATTTTATTAAATAAACATTCATTTATTAATTACATTATATTTCTGCAGTATTATTTGTGATGTATTTTCTTTCCGATTGTTTATTTTGTGATATGAGTAAGGGCTGCTGAGATTTGATACTTTTTTCAATAAGCTCTGTTTGTTTGATAATGGTATTTCGCTCGGTATTTGTAATATAAACCGCTTAAACATGGCCAATCTAATAGTAAACATTTTATTAAATTTATTTGAATAGATTTATTTTATTTAAATTTATTTGAATATTCATTTGTTTTTCTACGAACCAACAATAGCTGCATGCAAAGTTTCTTTCGAAATTATATATAAGATATACTATATGATACATAATACGCAATGTACGTGTATGAATAACCTGGAATACTGAATGCAACGATGTTTTTGTTGTTGATTTTTTTTAGCTTGTAGATGTGATTTATTTTAAAGGCCTCTCATACTCTCAGCAGCCCTGATATGTCGGTAAATGTATTTAATAGTGTTCGTTATCCTAAAACAAACTTTAAATGTGATATATTATATAAGATAAGGTAAATCGTAATTTTCCATCTCAGTTTCTATCTGATGTGCTAATGTAACTCTTAGGTGCTTAAATATGGTGAAAAGATTGCAGGGTCCGATTTGTTTTGTTCGTTCGAAAGCATTTTAAGACAAATTTAATATAAATATTTTTGTATTATTTTAGAGTGAAGCCTGAAGCATTGGGAGCTCATCGTAAGGGGTTGCCGCATGTGATCTATTGCCGCCTATGGCGTTGGCCTCATCTTCAAGTAAGTTATTTATTTTAAAACTTTTCTATTCAATATATTTGCAATGGTTTTAATAATGTTTTTTTGGTTTTCTGTAGAGTCAACATGAATTGAGACCACTCGACAATTGTGAATTCGCCTATCAGCTCAAAAAAGAAGAAGTCTGCATTAACCCGTATCATTATTCTAGACAGGAGCCACAAGGTATATTTTGTTTCGTCTTTAAATCTCCTGCTTATTTATGATGGGATATTATTGCTAATGTTGTATTTAATCTATAGCGCTACCGCCAATTTTGGTGCCGCGTGGGAGTATCACCGGCGAAGCTCCACCACCATATCCTCCGACGCATACCAATCATCACGGTCTCACTAGTCTATACCCCAGTCTAGGGTGAGTAAATTGTTTCATTGATTATATTTATAAAAATGTATTTTTTAATGAATGTTTATTCTGAAATTTTAGGGGAATGCAGCCACATAGTGCCATGTATTTGGAAGCTACATTGGCACAACAGGTGCCAACCAATACCACCGTGCATTTGTATGTATCCTGTTTTCATTTTATTTGATTTAAATGTCAAAATGAAATGTATTAAACTCTTGGTTTTGATAGATCTGGTGCCCAAGTTGAGAGTCCACCTCCCGGTTATATGAGCGAAGATGGAGATCCTATGGATCACAATGACAACATGAGTGAGTAACTGTCACCATTTATTATTTTTTCTTTGTCAAATTTACGCAAGAATGAACTTATTTATAAAATAAATAATGTTTTTGCATTAGCTCGAGGTTCACCGGGCAGTGAAGCAGCGCCCGTTCTTTATCACGAACCGGCATTCTGGTGCTCGATCAGCTACTACGAACTTAATACTCGCGTTGGGGAAACGTTTCATGCTTCGCAACCCAGCATTACAGTTGATGGTTTTACCGATCCCAGCAACAGCGAAAGGTGTGCTCTTGTTCTTCTTTTAAATGATTGCTCTAATGTCTTTTTTCATTACCTCAATATTAAATGTATTTTTAGATTCTGTTTGGGACTCTTGTCGAATGTTAATAGAAATGAAGTAGTTGAACAGACTAGAAGGCATATTGGAAAAGGTGTACGGCTTTATTATATTGGTGGTACGTTTTTGAAGTTTTTTTTTTGTGTATTTTATTAGTCACAGCAAACCAAAGTTGGTAGTTTAGGACTGAAATCAGAGAGGTTTGTGGTTCGAATACTGATTTTTATTCAATTTTCTTAAATATTTCAAATATTGAAGCTGTATTTAATATTTTATTTCTAATTTCTCGACCAACAGGAGAGGTTTTCGCAGAATGTTTGAGCGATTCATCGATATTCGTTCAATCTCCCAATTGCAATCAGCGTTACGGATGGCATCCAGCTACTGTTTGTAAAATACCTCCAAGTAAGTACTCAGTGTTTATCTTTTGATTCATCTGTTCCATAATTGTGTGTATTTATTTTATTGGTTATATTTAAGGTTGTAATCTCAAAATATTCAATAATCAAGAATTCGCAGCTTTGCTATCTCAGTCTGTGTCGGAAGGATTTGAAGCTGTATATCAACTGACGCGAATGTGTACTATTCGTATGTCATTTGTCAAGGGGTGGGGAGCCGAATACAGGTTAATACATGTTTGATATTTACACTTAATTGACAATGATTATGATTGTAATATTATTATTACGAAAATATAATTTTAGACGTCAGACTGTTACGTCGACTCCTTGCTGGATTGAACTGCATCTTAATGGACCTCTGCAATGGTTGGATCGAGTTTTGACCCAAATGGGTTCTCCACGATTGCCATGCTCCTCAATGTCGTGAGAGGGAATTTTGGAGTCAATGTTATATTTGTGGATTAAGAATATGCTACTATCAAATGTAGATTGGAGGTCTTTGACATCGTACAAATATTTTTTGGACATCATTTGATTAATGTTACATCTGTACGAGTCATATATATTTTTATTCTATGACAAAAGATATAAAATACATGTAATCGGTAGCCCATAAAGTTTCAATATGGAAATATTTTCTTCACTGAATACTATTAATGCACCATGCTTTTGATTTAAACATTCGTATCAAATGTTAACAAAGATTGTGCAAGGGCTGTAGTGTTATTATTGCGACAGTCCTAATAATAAAGAACATTCTATGTGATTTGATTTTTCTTATTTTTGAAAATTGATTTTACTTCATGTGAATTTGGTTACCATTAAGTTCTTCTACATTAAGTATCGTTTATGCATAATTGGAAAGACATATATTTCTAATTATATTTAAATTCTTTTGTTTTGTAATTTTTTGTCTAATTTTAGATGCAAGAAATTGAAAAAGCTATTCACACCGATTTGGAAATACTTTCAGCTTTAGAAAGCTGAAACTTAAGAATTTTGACTATGATTGAATGTTGTTCAATAAAGTCATCTTTAAAAATCACATTAACAGCAACAGGTGCTTAAGAATATGTAATAATGTAGTATTGAAATGAACTAACTACTTGAAAAATATATTAATATAACAATTCTTAAGATTTCTCAATTCATCCAATTACAATATGGTTTTTATTATACTTTTTGTATGATAAACTGTTTATTGGTTGATTACTTTTGTTTTAATGGTGAATAAAACAATGTATAGTGCATTTAGAACACAAACTAAACATATGTATATGTATGTGGGACCATTACAAATTTGATTTTTCTAAGTATTGTAACAATCGTAAAAGATGTGTCACAGGTATTAAATCAATTCTAATACACATTTACTTTTTGTTATATGGTAATAATGATTTTTTGTACATAAAAATTAAATTTGTCAAATGTTTCGCACAAAATTAGACGTTGTAATATATATAAGTACCTGATGCTGGTTTTGTGATTTTTTTTGATAATTAGTATTATTAAGTCTTAAGTCTGCCATATTAATGTAAATAAAACATACAATAACTACATTTAACTGGTTCCTTTTTTATACAAAAAATATTGCATTTACTCATTTGAATACTAAAAGATAACTACACAATTTGCTCTTATTTGCCAGATGTGTATTTTTGTACATGCTATTATGTATATTTTGACCAATTTGTATGCATCATTTTTCAATTTCAATGTTAACTTTCAGTAAGGAAAACGATGCTGAATAGTCGTTCTGTTCTTTGAAGATCTATATTGTGAACGTATATGTTATTTACAATACATGTGAGATTATTGTCATATGGATGGTGGTAAAATGAACGAAATTATTTGAATAAAATCGGTGACTAGTCAATTCATACAGTGTGGGAGTAGTCTATCTGGAATGTATTGAATATTTGTGAAATTGCCAAACATTTACCTTAATTACATTTTCTTAATGTAGACCCGTACTAATTGGGCGGGCACTCTATGCCGAAAACTAATTTTTTATTTAGAAATTATTTGATATTTTATATATATATTTGAATATGTGTGTATGTAATTAAAATTTTAAAAATACGGATTTTTGTAATATTGAATGCTGCGTGCGAGTGAGAATAGTGTAGGTTTTTTTGTAATATATGCAGTTGTATCTACAAATTCGCATGTGTGTATGTAGAATCACTGTGTGTAACAATTGACTGAAAATTATGGGCAATATCTTTAAAAATGTGAATGGATTATTATATTCATATACATTAAATATGAAAAATTTATCGATTAGTCGAAAACAATATTATTTTTTATTATTATTATATAAAATATTTAATTATTGATTCGTGTAACCCGTGATTTCGATGTAAACGTTTCAAATCTTTGGTGTCGAGTTAATTGTCAGTGTTTGATCGGTATATATCGGTGTGTAGTGATTGCAGGCATATATTACATGTAGTGATTTACACACGTCTCACTTGCACTTGACTGAAATGGCCAAAGCGGGTGTGATTCACAAAATATAGGCTTTAAGCGATGTATACGGTTTATGTATGTCCCACTTGTGTAGGACAGTCGTCACTAAGTGTGTTTTGCAAAGCTAAAATAAATGTTATATTATTATAAATATAAAAATATATACGTTAACTGCAACTCATAGAATAGGGTTGCCAATTATAAACGCCGTTCCATGCTTCTTAATCAATTCGACGACGTTTCTTTTGAGGATATTATTGTAACATCTCGGCTTCTATCGACAAACCTACGTGTATGTATGTGAGAAGAAACGTTATGTTTATGAAATCAGGTTTGAAACGCTAGTATCTACATTTTGAACGAAGTGCGTGTGCTTGAGATTTGGATCTATAATCGTATGTAGTTTACGTAGATATGAATTTGTATAAACTTATTGAATAGTTGATTTATTATAAATTTATATTGTATGAAAATATATTATTTTTTCATGGTTTGGACGAGTGGTAAATCAACGACGTGGCATCTATAAAGTGGTTCTTATTGCATGTATATGAATGTATGTAGAATTATATAATGTTTTCTAATGATTATATTTTTTACTCCCCGGTTGATCATTTGATGATATTACAATTAATATCAAATGTTTTTCTGCATATCAACGAGTTTATGTAGTGATTGATGATTACATATTTAGAATGGTGCTCATTGACTAGATCATATGTTAAGGTATACAGTTTGGAGGTTGATTTGGTTTGAAGTTTGGTCGGAGTGAAATTGTTTGTTATGTTTTTATCAGGTTTATTATCATTTTTTTTTCCTAGTATTTCGATGTATTCTTATATTTATGTTGAAATAATGATGGCTAGTTTTAAGGTATGTTTGTCGGAAAGCGATTGAATGGTGCAATTGTAGGAATCGTCGAAGTTGTTGAAACAACTGGAAATAGTATGTATTGCTCGAAGGCATTAATTGTTTTATCTTGATGTTGATTTATATTATAGAAATTCTGTGGATTTATGACACTGCATTGCAGTTTTCTTTTACTTAAGCTATAAGAGTGGTTCGATTTAATTGTTAAATACTTGAAATTCACGAATGAACTATGGTGAGGAAACATTCAAATGTTGGATATGTATTCCGAGGACTTAAATATTTGGAATTCTAGATGGTAATCTCTATATTCTCATATGTATGTGTGCAAAACTTAATTGTATTGTATAATCTTTCAGATTTTATTGAGCATTTCTTAGTTTTAACGGTGTTGTCATAAAAAGTGGATTTTAAATTCATTAAAAACATATTTAAAATATGTATTCGGTTGATGTGGCGTTTCGTCCAAGGAAACTACATTATTATGTCTGTTGGGAGAATGGTGAGAACGGTGAGCAATATTGGTTGTTAAAGATTTTTAACAAGAGATAGTAGAAGAATGTTTATCATACATATATTTGTTAGTTACTACATAACCTGCGTTTGTGGTTTTTGATTGAAAAGCAGTAAAAACGTAATAAAAAAGAAAATTTATTGTAGCTTTTCAACGCTTTTGTTTTTAATGCTTTGTATACACTTTCTTTTACATAGAATTAGATATACTTACATGGTGTGATGTATGATTTGTTACACTTATTATATTTTATGTTAATTTATATTTGTAATATACCGAAAGTTGTATTATATCTAACAATATGATATGCCGTGAACAATATCTAACGGACGAGAGTATTTCCGATATTTTATCGTTCGCTATATGAGATAGGATTATCGCACCTTTTAAAATAGTTGATCGAATGTAATTGTTTCATTTTTAAGTCATTATGCTCTCCCCTCATCCCCGTTTTAAAATCTATATGTGTAATTGTGCATTTGAATTGGAAAATTTTACTTAGTAAAATGTTGCCATATGTATAAACGTGAATGTTCCTAAACCCTTACAAACCGTTGTAATTATTTACAAGCAGCTGTAATTCTTCAATACACGATATTCGTCATATATTTAAAGCATTTTTTTCAACGTTATTTATGTGAAAAATTTTATGTTTAGCTTTTTAAAAAAATATGTAAACTACGATATTTGTCATGTAATTAGTTTGTCATGACATTGTATAGTATTCTTTATTTTTTACTGTAAATTTGGCGTGTGCCACGTAAACATATCTTATCACATGTACCAGTGCACATACATACAATGTATTGTATTTTATAAATATTTTTTTTACTTATGTATCTTCTGTGTTTTAAATTGTCTTTGGTCTGACCTTTATACTTATACATATTTTAAATTTGGTATTATTAAAATGTGTTTGATTCAACGGAATTTATATTGTTTATATTTTGATAATGTGTTAATTTTATATTAAACATGTTCATAAGTTTTGCACGAATTTTTTCATGCGAGTGGCGAAGAGTGTTTAGCAGAAGATCTCATCCTTGTCATGATGAAAATGTAATATTCAACGCGTAGTGATTTAATTTTAAGTATATATATATATATATATATATATATATATATATATATATATATATATATATATATATATATATATATATATATATATATATATATATATATATATATTGATTATGATAATGATGATTAAAACATTAAAATAAAAAAAAATGAAAATAATTTTATATAAGAATTGTATAATTGATGCGTTTCAGACCCGGCCACATTGACTTTAGTACCGTTCGGTTGCTTTTGAACGATCTTACTGATGTGTAAATAATTTATAATTTATAATGACGTTTCCATGCAATTTGTAATGCGTTTTAGTCGACGTTGTGACGGAAGGGTTTGCATCGTCGCCGAACGGTTCAAAAGCCAAACTCCCGGCCCTTCATGATTTTCTTTGTATAAATAAAGTGTTTTACGATGAAGTTTCGTTTTGAATTTGCATTCTTGACGATCCCTGATGCAACTAGGGCTTGGCGGTGTGAAAAGGTTGAGCGGACCTGATGTAAGTCAACAGTTTGAGTAGAAAGTCAGATGGCGATTTCGATAAATTAGTCGACGACTCCCACGGTCGTTTCGAAGCGACTTTGTTCCGGCCAGTCCGGAACTGGGTCACTCGTTCAGGACAGAGTGGTTCAACTGTCTTTTCAAACTTAATTTTGAACAAACAACTCGCGACAATGCTGTCATTTTTTTTACTCATGATTGACTACTTTGTCACATGTTTAAAACCGTCTGAATTATATCTAGTTATAGCATACCTGTTGCAAAGTTTAGGTACAGTACATTGAATAGTTGAAGATATCTGAAAAGTACTAATTGAGTAACTCTAGTTTAATTTGTATGCATGAGATTTGAACCGGTATTGGTAGGTACTTCTAAGGCGGTTTGTCAACTGTCAAAGAATCAATACGTTATATAATTCCTAGTAGTGAAAGAAACTCAATTACATTTCTTATTTTGAAGATGTAAGACTATATAGTCTAGTGCCATAATGTTATATTGTAATTAAACAAAAGCATAATTACAATTTCTCTGTTTTATGTGTTAAAAGTTGAGCATCGTAACTGGGTTTGTAAACTGGAATGAATTTTCCGAAATTGACCCATATTGCTTGTTTGCGTCTAATGCCTACATTAGTGTATAATAACAGTTGCATTTAGAGTTTATGGGAATATTATGGCTAATGATGATTGCCCAAAAGCAGTGTGTAATAATACCTACCGTGCTCTCGAAGGAAATTGAAACGAACGAGCGGATGCTAATGAATTTGGAAAGTCGAGGAATTCAGATCTCGGCGGAAGTGTTAACGTCATATTTTCTCTCGGTTAACGAAATTGAAGGATAGCCGCTGCTGCAGTGTTGCATCGATGCACCTCGACGACGTGAAATTTATTTCGATTCAGATGCGTCGGATGTTTCTATGGTGATCGAATTTTATCTGTAAGAAAATGGGTTAATGTGTGCACGAGATTTATGCATCGCGTGATTGTATCGATTTCGAATGGTTGAATTTGTTGGATTAAAACTCTGATGTCTGATTCATTAAAAACTAATGAAACAATTTGCTAGTGATAACTATGGTACGTTGATGAATTTGTTTACCTATTATACAACATGTTTGGAAAAAAATTAAATCTAGTTGTAACATTCCTCACTGTCTATTTTATACATTTTCAATTAGTCAAGACAATCAGAGTCTAAATCTCAGGTGATTAATTAAAAATTGACATGTACCTAAGCCAATTCATTGAATTATTGGTAATGAAATAGGCATAAATAAAAAGTAAGTACAAGTAAATAAAAAATGAGTATATGAATTTCATACAAAAAAAAATCAATTTTACAAAAAAAAAAAAATAGGAATAAAAAAGTATGAGACGGAGAAAACATCGGTTTTGGCCAGAACACATAAAAATATGTGAAATTCAACGATTTTATTTATAATGTGATTTAAATTCATGATTTTTATAAAGATATTAAATTTTAATTTATTAGTTGATTTACATATGTAGTTCCGTAAAATTAGAGACTCTAGTTGACGCATACCGTAATACTATTAATGAAAAAGCTAAGAAGAGGTTAGTAAAAAATATTAATAAAAATCAGAGTCGGTTGATTTTTTATTACGACTCCCACTCCGCTTGAAATATTTTTTATTTTTATTTTTACAACATCAATTAATCAAGCACACTCGTCTAACAGTTTGCTCCAAAGCGACGAGTGTGCTTAAAAGATTAAGAAGTACAAAAGGAAAAAATACAAGTTAAATAAACAAATTATATAAACAAATATAAAATTAAATAAAGAAAAGATAACTAAATAAAACATGACATAGAAAAAAAGAATTCTTAATAAAGTCATAGTTAAATACACTAACTCAACCTTTCTAAATGGTCGCGACTTCCATAACTTAGGAAGTGGTGCAGAGAATGAAGAGAGACGTGACAAATGTCAATGGCACCATCCAGTGAATTTAAGAAAAGGAGGAATGCTCTGACTCCACGACTCCAGGACTCCAACTCCGATATATTGGGTAGGTATAGCGGAGATAGTGAAAAGATTGAAATGGCAATGGGTGGGTCACGTGGCTAGAATAATGGATGAAAGATGCACAAAGGAAGTGCTTGAATACTATTCGAGAGAATGTAGAAGGATGAAAGGAAAGCTGCATGGGTGGACGAAATTTTTAAAAAAGTGACGAACGGAAGCGAGTTGAAGAGCTTTCATCCAGCAGTTGACGGTGAGTGACTGTAAATGATGATAATATTGGGTAATTGGGTAAATGATCATAATACACTCGTTTAACTAGTACGAATCGTGACAAAATGTGCTGTAGTGAGATGAAAACACTTTGTATATTTACATTTAGCCTAGAGTCACACATTTTGAGAATCGGCGAGCGTTCGCTTCGATCGATTGCCAGCGAAAGTGAGTCTCAAAACGTTTGCACCTTTTTGTTTTGTTGAACAATTCGAACTATCGAAGGTGAAATTTTCCGAATCAAGTAAACGCTCGGTGTGATTTTAGCACGATCCGCTAACCCTTTTCCGGTCGGAAGATTTCTCTCTACATTTTCTCACATCGCGTGTTGTTTTTGACACTTTTTCCACAAGGATAAACAACATTACAATTTTTTTTTTTTAAAAAAATGCTCACAAATCTTAAAAGGCAGATCTCGTACTGTTCACTGTTGTTTTTCTACTCCACGTAGCGTAGTTAGGATTCTTCTAAGCAAGGATCGTCACCTACTTGGTTAACGTTGTGCTAAGAGTTGGTCACAATGGTGCCCGGCGACTTTTGATTTCTCCACACGGACCGGTGATCCACTGGCGAGAGATCAAACCACAAAAGAAAGTTATACATGGGGGGCAGCCAGTCGGCTAGAAGGCTCCGCGACGACGACAGCCTCCTCCGGCTCGCGCTGGACCTCATAATCCACCACCAAACCGTCACCAATGACAATCTGAACCACCCCGAGAAAGGTTCTGATAAAATGTGAAGCGATCTAAAAGCTCAAACATGCTTGAAACGGTCGAATAATAAACTTCAACAACAATCAAATTCTCAACATCTGAAACTTCTAACATGCTAACATTATTCAGAAATGGAAGCGTGCCACTCCTTCTCGTCCTTTTGTACTTCGTGCGAGCAGACAAAGTTGTCTTCGAGGACTCCGAAGTCCAAAATCAAGAGCCGGAAGCGAGATACTATGAAAAACCAAACCGATGGACACTTCTGACCAAAACTCCTTCGATTCCATTGAACCAAGATTACACCCCAGAAAAAGTGCAGTATTATCAAAGCGATAGTAAACCTTCCAACAATCGTCGCAAGGTCTATTACATAACCGGCGATAGTTACAAGCCTCAAAACAATAATAAGCCATATCCGGTCAAGGTTGACAGGCCGAACTTGCGTCCGAATGTGCCTGAAAAGGATTCGTTCAGTTTGAGTGGTTTATTGTACGAAGCTGTGTCGGAGCTAAGTGGAAATAAGAAGCCTACCAAAGTTCACCAAAAGCCAGGACATTACGATATAGGCTTTTCGAAGATCAATCATACAAGCACGGAAGTCGACAACAGTGCTGATAATTTAAAACCTGTTAAACACTTAGATGCATTACAAGAAGCTGACGATAAGAAGCCATCATCGTGGCCAGACGTGAACCACTTTTACGACGGTGTGCCGAATAAGTCCAAGTTTTTCGAGGATTTAGGATGTGAGTATCATTTATTTAACGGTTAATATATTTAATTTAAGAGAAAATCTGTATGTTAAACTTAAAAATAGAAGAGATGAATGATACCCGGAAGTGATTATAAATAATCCAAAACGTAGAATACGTTTAAAATTTAAGCCGTTTTTTATGAGAGGCCTCTCCTTTTCGGTTGCCCAAGCACACCAATTTCTTTCAATATGGTTATGATAGTGTGTATTTAAAATATGTGAAGATCACGGATTTGAACAGAAAATTGTTAAATAATCTCAAAATTTCGTTTCATTTTTATACATATGTACATACATTATGATTTTTATACTGATAGCGATGCAACTGTTTTCCATAGTATCTATTTATTTCCAGTAAGTACTATATATATAATACATACATATATGTATAGTATTTGAATGTAAATTTTTTAGAAACCTTGCCCTTGAACGTGAATGGTACCCAACCCCGGATATGCTCCGGCGACAAACTGGAGCAATATTATGTGTCGTCGCGTTTGTTGGATTGTTCTCACATAAAATTGCGATATCCAATTGGATCTCGCACCGTATAAAATAAATAAAAACGACAAAATAATTGATACCACAGTGAGAGTGTCGGCGAGGTATTTCGGATATTTTCACACATTGTTTTCCGAGGCGGGCGAGATGTGCTCTCACATTCGAGACGGTCCGGCGCACGCGTCTCCAATAAAAAGTGAAACCTTTTCACTTTTATCCGCGTTTTAAATTGAATTTAATAATAATAAAAATAACAAGATGCCGTAAAGTCGAAAGTTTTACGAAAATAACAAAACCACATTTTCAAAAAAACAACAGTAGCAGTCTAAATAAATAAGTTGGTCAATTCAAGGGCAAGCTCATTAGACCGTGATACTTCAAGGTTGCCTTGAAATTTTCCGATTAGTATCACTAGGGCAATCGATGATAAGAAAGTATCTGTAGGTACTAATTTATAATGTATCTACTTGATACAAATTAAAAAGTTAGATCGAAACGTCCAGAAAATATATCTATCTGTTTATTTTTCGATCCTTCTAGTGTCTATTTCTTCATACAATTACTTCTTATATTTATTGATTTATTTTTATTTAATTTATACCAGGAAGGCCTAACAGATAAACCCGATGCGCCGTCCTGGCTAAAGACAATTATATATTATATACCCTAATAATAAGAAAAATAATGTAAAATTGAGTTATAAGTTCATAAAATGAAACTGAACTGCATACATAAGTAAATTAGTATAATATCTTCATGAACTTTCTTAATATTTTATACACAAGTGTGTATTTGTTCACACATCTGTGTACACAGTTTATTTATATGATTTTCAAACGTTAATAATTTCTTAGTAGACTTGAAATAGAGATTTCATAATGCAATTTTTAATTCAAAAATATAATTCTAAAGTCAGAACAAAGTGTGTGCACAAAAGTGTTGAACTTCAATTCCCCAGAGATAAAGTTATATCAGAATCGTTATTCGAATACAGAGAACGGAACTTCAAATGTTGAATAACAAGTTTGAAATTATTAAAGTTAACTTTCTCATATCCGGCGACTCAATGCGAAAACTCTGTAAATTTTAGCGCCGTATATTTATATAATGTTTAAATCATTCATAAAGATCAACGCTGTTACGGCATTTTCGATCGGGATTTTTGGTTGCGCAACGTCGCGTCAGGATGAATCGCACTTCATACCGATGGAAAAACCGAAATGACTCAAAAATGGATTTGGTAATTTTGATGTTAGTGTTACGCACAGTTTGAGAGTCACATGTGTGGTAATAGCGGTCAGATTTGGTCAAGTCCGTGACCATCGCGAGAACCATTCAAATAACGATTCATCATCCCGACTTTCACTGGACTTTACATGTTTCACTTTTTATCGGGCGCAAATTGTTAACGTCAAACTGTGGGTCGCAAAGTTTCCTCCTTATAATAAACATCGTATTTTATTAACTTTCATCATCATTAACCTTTCACCATCTACTACCGGATGAATGTCATTTAATTCTCTACCATTCCTTCTTACCTGCCATCTTGAGCAACTTTCATTAGTTTCTTCATATTTCAAAATTTGATCTATATATTTCACGCAGTTAAAAGGTTTCTCGATTAATTTACATGTCAACCACCGTACCTTAATCTTTTGAATATTAAATCTTGTATTATATGTTGAGTACTGAAGTAAATCTTTTTCAATTTTATTGAGATTTGAATTAAAATTATTCAAAGATAAGCGGATCGTATAATATAACGTAGAACGTAAGGTATAAACATAATATGTGTGAATATGATAAAAAAATGCAATTAGCGTATTCATCATTACAATGGAACTGGTCTGATATATTGTTCAATCTAAAATTTTAATACCTAATAAATATTTATAATATGATTTGAACTGAATGAAAATTTTGAGAAACGCTGATTGAAATCTTGCTTCGTAATTACACGTTAAAAATTAAATGAATATTTGTAACCGGATGTAATAGGTAGAATTGAACGTGCTCGCATACGATTTTACATAGTATAATATTATGACGTGTTCGAATTACATATGCAACGAAATTATAGCGCGGTCGTTAATTCGATATTAAATTTAATTCATCGTTGGAAGAAATCATTCGTTAAACTTTCACATAAAGATAGTAGGGTTTTTTAGTTTATTTTCGCGAAATGTTTAGATAATTTTCCGAATTAAATGGCAAAGATTTTGCGACACTTTCCAATTTTTGCGCTCGTTGAACCCGTTTGGTAGTTTTTGCGCAATTATTTTGCTAAATGTTATATATTTTTTTGTTGACAAAGTCTTAAACATTGACAGGTTTTTATTGTCGACATGTTTGTCCTTTTTCACACTTTCTTAAATAGTGAATTTATTCCGTGGGTTTTAGAGTAAACTGTTCGTTGAAGTCTCCTGAATATTACCATATGAACTTGAATGAAATTTTCCACGTCATGTGTGTGCTTCTTTCGATTTTAATGGATGGTTTGTGATGTGAAATCACGCGATTTAATCTTAATTGATTATGGCGGATGCTTCTCGCTGTTGTAACTAAACGTTGGGTAATTTTCATCTTTAACGGAAACAATGGTATTTTATTTTTCGTATAATACTATTAATGTCGTTTTAAGAATGAATTTTAATTTTCAGTAATTAAAATGTCATAATGATTGATTCATTTATGACTCATTTACCTAGATAATCATTTACGTACTTCGAATCCAAAACGCAAAATTACGATCCATGAGCACCTATATAATTTATTAGCTTTCATGTGAAATTTCACTTTGATAAAAATGTCACGAGCTTTAACGATGTACAGTAAATCAAAGTGTAATTTTTAATGACTATATCGAATGGTAATATTAAATATCCATAGATTTATGTACAGAACGTCATTAAAAAATACAAATACATATGCATAATGTGATTTCACTTTAAAGAGGTTGGCCAATATGTAAAATAAAAATCAATTGTTATGATTAGTAGCCGGACCCACATCGCGCCGTTTATTGTTCAATTGTTGTAAATGCTTTGTTGAAGGTTTGCCGAACCTTTTTTTTTTTGTACTCTTGCTTTGTAAATGGAGCCAAACCGCCCCGATTCCTGTAAAAAGCACGGTCTGTATCCGTAGTCTAGTTATGATAGATAAAGGTAAACAATGAGCCACGGCAGGAAATATGACGTTAGTTGACAGTTAACTTAGTAGTTATATTTTTCCATAACAGTTTCATTTTCTCTAAAAAAAAATCATTTCATGACATTTCTGATTTTTAAATACACTTGACTGTAAACATAGTCTCAGTTTTATGTCACGATTTACAATTTTTTATTGGTTTGGTTTACTTTAAGAATAGCCGTTTCCACTGGGTCATTTTAAAGGTATCGAATTCAAATTTTACTTTCAAACTTCTGCACGAAAAAGCATTTCATGAAAAAAAAAATCGACATGAGTTCTTTTATTGATGTTACTGAGCTTAAATGGAGCTTAACTAATTATTTTCATTCTATATAAGTTTAAAGAATATTAAAAAATGATTTATAATACTTTCCAACACAAGTTAATGTGAAATATAATTATACATGTATGTATATATGTTCATACATATGTACATACACATGTACATACAAATGTACATACATATGTACATATGTACATATGTAAATATATGTAGTACATGTATGTATTTGTTAAGTGAAGTGCGCAAGCGAATTGCAGCCGGCGACTTTCTTTTGCGCTAAGTATAAAAACTGATGATTTTTTACCACTATTATTCATTACAACTTCATTACACGTGCATTGTGATCCGTTGCAATTACAAGTGCATATTGATACATTTCAATTAACAATTCAACGCTCATCGGTTGACCGACTAGTTCGAATTTCATTTTTGTTCTATTTTTGTAATTGCATTTTGTAAATGGATACAAAAATATTATAGTTTCAAATGAAAGCACTCTTTTGCCTTCAAAGTATTATAAAATATATAATTATGTGGTGTATTATTTAAAAATGGCCAAATTGTGAGTAAATCAGATATGAAATAATATCGTACGTATGTAATATACGTATGTATGTGAAACAATGTTAACTGATTGATGGAGAAATAAGACTCAACCAAAATGATTATGAAAATGTAACGAATATAATGTGTCAATAGTGGAATGATTTTTGACACTGACTTGTTTTAATACCCATTTTATAATATAAATTTAAGGTACTTTAAGCTTGATCATAGCACACAAATAAATATATTACATAAAATAATAATTTTGATTGTGATAATAATGATTGTGTCTTTTTATAAGCCTTTTATTAGTTCGCTTTCGCAAAAGATTGAGCTAAAATTCTTAGTCTTCAAATCATTTCAAAACCTTGCCATTTTTTTATATTGTATGTACATAAATATGTATAACCAGCAGCAAAGACTAGTGCTTAGCATATAATGCTTTCGAACAAAGTGGTCACGCGTTCAAATTCCACCAGTTGCTGCTGGCCAGACCTTGAATTTGTGACTCCAGATCAATCGTTTCCTATCAGAGTTTGCCAATTTATCTGTGAAACGATTTGTTTGAAACGATTCCAACAAATTGGCAACCTTGCCCATTTTCTCGCAAATTTCAAGTTTTTATTGTATAAAAATTGTATAAAATGCTGAAAATTTGACCATAGACGTATCTGTGGATGTTTATTGACGTGTATTTGCTTTGTACAATACTTACAATACTTTGCACAATTTTTGACCGTAGATGTCGTTTTAAATGTTAAAAATATATATGGGGGGCATACCTGTAAAATAAATAAATAAATGTAACTAATATAAACATGTTTGGCCACAATGGCGTATTGGATCACTTTGTAATGCCACTTCGGTATAATAAATAAATAATAATATATTAACCAGCAGCATAAATCAGTGGTAGGGATTGTAATTTACCGTCAAATTTCATAAACCGGTAAAAGGTAAATTGTTTTTGTAAATTGGTATTTATCGGTAAATGAATTTTTTTTTATTTATTAGATAACTGTGTGTGGTTACTTTTCCTAAAAATATTAACCTAGATTGAATCGTAAATAATTAAAAATAAATCTCGAGTGAATAATGTCATATAAATGTATTAAAGTAAATTCGTAATATTAAATAAATTTTATTTTTAACCATCACATTTAAATCATATTTATTTTTCAAAATTTTGGACCATTTGAAAATTTTGATCACAATTGAAACAACCGTCTGTCTAATCGCATTTGTTATGATTGGGCTAGTCTTTGTTGTCAGTGAATTTATCAATTTGAAATTGCCACATTTAATACTGAAAATAAACAAATTCCAGACTACATACATATATCACAATACGCCATTTGCATCGACTTTTATTGTTATATTATGTAATAATATGCCTGTATATGTATGTACTTAATTCGCGATAAAATAATGTACGGTAAATAGCGGTAAATTTTAAAATTTATCGGTATTTACCGGTATACCGGATTTACCGGTGTACCGGTATTGTAATCCCTAACCAGTGATTAACGTATAATGTTTTAAAATTTGTGGTCACGCGTTCTATCCTGGCTCTGTTACTGTTGGCCAGACCTTGGATGTGTGACTCCCAAGGTCGGTCGTTTATTTTCAGAGTTTTTATTTTTTTATTTATTTATTTAATATACTTAGGGGAGGCGGCAAAGCCGATAGGCCCAAGGGGTTTGAATAAACATATGTTACAAATTATACATACATATATGCAATAAAAAAATGAGAAAAATTAAAATACATTAAAAAAACAATATTATTTTAATATTAAAATAAAATAAAATAAGAGAAGAAAAAAAATATAAAATATATAAACAAAAAAAGATAAAAATACAGAAATATGATTATGGGAAAGAAGAATCACAAAAATCCTTTGGTTTTAAAAAAAGTATCTTCTTAAAAAGTTTATTCTTAAAAATATTAATATTAATAGAGGTTACTAAATCGTTGGGAAGACTATTCCAAACTGAAACCACTCTGTCAAAAGAATGTATCTCTGATCAATTTATTAGATTTATCTTTTTGGAGTCTAAGCGAGTGACCTCTCAATTTATTTGAGAGGGTTTGAGTGAGTTTGTCAATTTATTTGATTTCATTGAAAACGGTTCCAACAAATTGGCAATTCTGTCCGGTTAATCGATGTTCGTAATTGGCCCTGAATATAACTTACAATGCTTATGGACAATATTTGACCATAGATGTCGTAAAATAAAATGGGTGTATACTTGTATGAATAAATAAATATATGACAAAGTTTTTTTATCAAAAATATATGTATGTACTTCTCAATGGTTTGGTACATATGTTATATTCATTATCATTCTCTCTGCAACCTTGGAAGGTCGTGGTAATAAAAACTTTCAATTTTTTCTGTATTGTGATATGATCTGTCAGTTGATATTCACTATGACTCCATCTGACTGATTCAGTATTTTTCAGATATTTATTCAACTGACTTTTATATAATACTTTTGTATAGACATACATACATATACTTATATGTATGTATACCTACTCGTAAATGAAAAATTAATCATACTAATGGGTATATAAAATATTTACGTTCAGACAAAGAGCTTTTTCCCGAAAGCAAAACTTTTGACGCATCGTGGGCGTAAAAAGCATCCGACAGCCAAATCTCTTGATCCGTCACTGTTAATCCTCAATTTCTCAATTTTCCACCGGTAGGGATAGCCCCTCTCATACTTTTTCTTCTGTGATGAACACAGTAGTCAGTTCGCAACGAGGTACGAACAAGAGCACACGCGATCCAACCACCATTGAGCTATCGCAGCCCACTTTCTAACTACACTTTCTTACCCGATGTTGTTGTTCACTTTTAACCGGTAACTTTTAACTGAAACCGTGACGGGAGCGAGCCTTATCAAAATTTTCAGAAAATTCCTCTCGTCATGAATTAATTTCGTCAAATTGTAATCCCCAATTGACACGACGTCCCTCATTGTGTTTGTGCAATTATGGTTGACGTTACGGTACCTATCTATGTATGTGCGTTAATGTAGTGAAAGCCTCCTTTATGTCTATGTGAAAAGCGAGAAAGTGTTTATTATTCTGACGAATAGTGTAAAAGGATTGGAAACTATCAACTTGTTTATTCGTTAGGGTCATACCGAAGTTTTTTTTTCATACCGAAGATTTTTTTGTAGTAAACAGTCATTATACAGTACAGTTTGAATCATTGTTACTATAAGTATCTATATTATTTTCAAAATCAGAATAATAACTATAATATTCTTTTTTTACATACCTCCTTTACGTTTTTTGTTTACTTTTATTATATACTGTATAGATTCGTAACTAATATGAATTAAATGGATTAAAGTAATAAACGATTTTGAGTCGATGTTTTAGTTTTTGTTCTTAACGGTATTTAAATTGATCTCATATTATTCTAGTCGTTTTATTTTCTATTTTATAATGTATATATTGAATTAATCGAACTTCAAACATTGTAATCACTGGCAAGATACAACAGTGGTTTCTAATTTAATCAATGTATGTATGTATATATTTAGTACACATTCGTGTTCGCACTTGAGCAAGGGGGATCAATATTATCTTATTTTAATCAATATGTACTGTTATTAGTTATGTTTTTATGTGGGTCAAATATATTTACTTAAAATGAAACGACGTTTGATAACCTCAAATGTACGGATATGCAATTTAAAGTTTGATTCGTCTTCACTTTCACTTGTCGTCAGTTATTATATTTGTTTTCCGTTGCGCATTGCTGAAGACTCACATTGACCCTTGTCTAACATGTTGTAACGTTGTGAAACCACTGGTGCGGTTAATCACCATACAATCTCACAATATATGCAGTTATCTGCATGTGAACATTATTTTCAGACTATTTCAATAGATTCCATTGTGCGCGACTATTTGGAAAAAGTGGCAACCCTGAATCGGGGAGGGCCGTGCAATTTCCCATTTGAAGGTTTTATTGTTTAACGGACATGTACGAAAGTGAGCGAAAGTCTTGTAGTTAGTCTTGTTCTTGCAATGCGAACTCGACCTGGATGTAAAAGATAAATCGTGTGATTCCCAAATGCAGGGAAAACGGTTGAAGTTTTACGACTTTCCCGTAATTTCTGTTGGACAATTATAACATATATGTTATTTGCGAATTTTGCTTATGATTTTTTATACTCTGTCTTGCAAATAGAGAATTTAGACTGGAGAAAATATCAGTTTTAAATTTAAAATACCTAATTTGCGTAGTTTTTTTATGAATTAGCTTACAAGTAAAGTTCCATACTGATTTTATTATTTTTCGTTCGCTTTTGGTTTCGTATCAATACCAAAATAAATTCACTTTTATGTATATAACTTTATTAATATGTGATTAAAATCACCTCGACGAATTATCTCAAGCATAATATGTATCATTGTTTAATGTAATCAAATCTGTAACACGCACGACGTAACTGGGAGAAAGTGAAATCGGTCGAATTTTCCAGTGAAGATAACAATGCCGAAAACGCGAATCAGATTCGCCATATTTCACCGGTCAAGCACATGTGAGCGAAACTACCGTGGGGATGGGTCTTTCGAAATAAAAAAAAATCATCGTTAGGCACGTACGATCAGCGAAATTGTGACACTTTTCACTTTCTTCTCTCAATTAGGGACGAATCAAATCGAAAGTAAATTTCGACCTCTATAAATTCAAAGCGCGCTTCTGAAGTTTGACAGCAATGATGTCATTGTTGTCGAAAAATGAATCAGTTGAGCTAACAGCTTTAACGCTTACAGTTGTCACGAGAGAGGAAAGTCGAAAAGTACTCAGTGAATGTGTTATCGTAACAATATCGTGCTTAGAATGAAGTGATAGATCCTTTACATTATTGTAAAATGACATTGTCGGATGCCTGCAGGCTAAGGACTTTAACAAATTTCAGTAAAAAACATAATTATGTTAGAACTGTGGCAAGGAACAGTGTTAGTGTTGTGGTTGTTTTCCTACTGCTGAATTTAGCTGTGAAATGTTCGGCGCAGGATAACGATGTTATCACATTCAACTTTAATGGTGATCCCGAAGGTGTTCTCGAAAGACAGAGGTCTCCTTCACAGCAGCAGAAGGAGTTGTTGATTTTGGAGACGCTAGCTAGGAGGAAACCAGGACAACGCCCTCAAGATGTGGATGATTCAATTGTCGATCTGCTTGGTAGAAGTAAGGAATAATCCAGTTAAATATGTTTAAAAATTGTTGTACGAAATGTTAAGAAATTGAATCGACCGTTTTATATTGAGGTTTGAAGATGGATATCTGACGAAGAGTTGTGCTATAAAACTGGGTCGAAATTTTTTTTAGTAAATTATACAATGTGTTCTAAAATTCGCTGTGCGATAAAATGTGTGTTGTGTAATATTTTTTTCTATGGCAAACTTCTTTATAATAACGGAATAATCTTCTGAATTGTATTATGTAACTTTTATTTGTAGTATTCAAAGAAAATTGTAGCATTTTTCTTTATAAAAATGTTTCGGTGTTGATGTGATGTTTATGAACTCGAAATATGTTTGTTGATTCTGTTAATTGAATCATCTCATCAATATACATACATACATACTAATGTAACTTTGAATTAGAGTAGCATATAAGTTTAATGTTCAGATTGACCAAAGAACAAAGTTCAATGATTATCAAATACGGGAAAATGTCATGAAAAGCTTAAATATTCTAATGTATATAATATATAACGAATAAACGAATCTGTTTTTCTTTTAAGTTTTATTATGTGACAATTAGTATTTCAATTGAAAACAGATTTTGATTAATTATGCCAGATTTTGTATGTATGTACATACAATGCTTTTGTGGGCTAACATATAATATATTTGATAGTACTAAATACCTACATACATACATGTGTATATATGTACATAGACATATGTTTGTAACTAAATGAAAGTGCTTTATTGATTATGAGTAAAAGGATGCTGTTTAATATAATAGAAATATAGATAGAAGTATGTAAAAAAATAGATACATGGCGATCAATATGTATATATGTATATACATATGTATATATGTAGAAATTTACAACGCTATTAAAATAATGGTATGGATTTACATTACATTAGACGCATAAGTATGTCATTTCAACGGTTGTCAAGCAACATATGTACATAAGTTGTTATCAAGTTTTGCAGTAATGAAATGTTTCACCTTCATTCGGGTTGGCCAACGCGACCAAGAAGGCGCATCCTCTTTTCTGCATTTCAAAATCGTCCACATTACAATTTCAAATCAGTCTCTTTTCGATTACCCGAGCTTCTTGCCATTGTCTTTCGCATCCGGGTTGGCCGAAATGTGCATTTGCGCAACTGCATGCTTTCGCTAACATGCACTACTACAATTTTTGGCAATCACTGTCTCGACACAAACGCACTTGATTTTTTTATATAATATAAAGCACACTCGGATTCAAGAAGTCAAGTCCAATTGCTCCTATTAGAAAGGATGTCTGTACAGAGGTTGTCCTGCAATCTAATTGAAGGGGAAGACAAGAACAAAGTTTAACATGATCACAAAATGATACTAATTATTGCATGAAACCATTTAAATGATTAAGTAGGATGAAATCGGAGAATTGTGATAGAAAGTGCCTGATGAGACAATAAATCTAAGAAGTTAATGGCTATGCTTCAGCACAATAAGTATTCCTTTACAGTCACAGATCACTTAATAGTGAATATAGTTTTTGTTCTAGTTTATTAATGGGTAAAATAATTGCATCATTAAAATTTTGCTGGCAGCCAGCAGTTTTGCTTCATCGCTATATGTATGTCGTTACTACTTTGGGAATCAGTACCAATATACATATCTATCATACATATATGTTCATATACTCGCATATGAACATATATGTATAGATGGTCACAGATTTTATTTTGATTAAATACGAAAAAAAGGTTTACATATGCAAATATTTGACGGCAGACAAATCGGTAAGCGGTTTCTAAGAGTTTCGTTTTGATTTCTCTCTCGTAGGGTCTCCATTTGTGCGGAAAAATCTACCAACAAATCTCTGCATCTATGACTTGTTTAAAAACCATAAAAATATCATCCGTATTGATCGATATGTGGTGCCCAATATATCGATGTAACAGCTATAGGAATAAAATGTATGACTTATACTACGATACTAATTGGCCTAAATGGTGTCTTGATTCATAATGGATTTCATTTGATTTAATTGGTTGCATATTTTGTTCCAGTGATACCTCAGAGCTGTCGATACAGAGGCGTACGCTACGAATGCGGTTTAAGTATATCCTGCGTTTTGGGAGGTGGTCGCCCTCTAGATCTTTGTTCTGGTGGAATGATTTGGGCATGCTGCGTCGACAGGGATGTAGCCGACGACAGACCACCCCCAGCTCCTCCTATACACAACGTCAGTAAGTATCTGATTGCACACGAGTGAATTTTGCAAAGACCAGGAAGCGCCGGCTTGTTCCGGTCTGAAAAACTCCTGACGCAATTCGGAAAACGAATCGCTGAAGGCGCTCGCTCACACGCAAATTAGTTCAAAATCATCTTCGGATAAGAGCTTAAGTCGCCAAATCCCATCAATCGCCATTTGGTATGTGTCACATACATGCAAGTCACTCTTTACACCAAAATATCGATTTAATTGAGGATTAGCGTTGATTGATTCGATAAGCTTTTGACGACTTGATCTATGTCTAAATATAAAATAGACGATCTAGTCAATTATGTGGTGTTCTAAAAATGTAAAGTTTCCATTTTGTTTCTCAACGAACTTCACGCGATTAGTTAGTTTGAATAAAACATGGAGTCAAAATTTGAATAGCGTCGTTTTTGCTGTTTGTTTTCAAATTGAAACGTTCTTAATTGGTGCATAAATTTAACACATTCCATTACGTAAATAGAGGCAATCGTGTATCTGAAATTTAAATTGGATGCGAATTGGCCAACGCGAACGAATCAAGGTGTTTCTACTTGCACACGGCGTTTCGATCGATGATAGGGAAATTTCGATTGCAAATCCGAGAGTGGTTATTCTGCATACACCAACTATAAATTTTATGAATCTG
Organism: Arctopsyche grandis; assembly: GCF_051622035.1. Classification (NCBI taxonomy): domain Eukaryota; kingdom Metazoa; phylum Arthropoda; class Insecta; order Trichoptera; family Hydropsychidae; genus Arctopsyche; species Arctopsyche grandis. Next base: position 20,435,500 of record NC_135358.1, read on the forward strand.
ATATTTGTATTTATGAATCAGTCAATACCCGCATTCATTGAAGTTTCCAGCCTTTACATTTTAGATTTTTATTATAAAATTTTCCGAAAGAAGCTGATGTCGAGAAAAATATAATTTAATTGAATTGTTTTGTCGTCAGTACACGCTAATATAATGTTGATTGCATTAATAGTTATACAACGAAAAGCGAAACTAGAGAAATTGACAATGAACTATTTACCTTGGTACAGTAGCGTGATGATAATATAAAACGGCCACAAGAATACATTCACTAAGGCCATTGTTTTCGTAATTTTCGAAAACATAATAATATATTATTGAATTTGTTTAACGAACGTTGCATTGCGATGTTTCGTTTCATCACCGCGATCACCTATCTAAGTTTATGAACGTTTTCCTTTTTTTTTAAATGAAAAATCATAGTAGACCGTGAAATTCCATAAGCGGAATTTGAAGGATGTCAAAAATTCCGTTTCGATAATAGAAATACTTATCAATTTTTGGTACGGTTCTTTAAAATTAAACGAAAAAATAATATTGAACTAAGCGAAAGTCATATATGCTTTTATTCACTAGTTATTATTTTTTTATTGTTTTTACAAAGAAAATTGTTGAAGGAAAATTTACAAGGCGCACGTTTTTTTTAAACGAGTTCACTTGACAATGGGCGAAACTTCTCGCGGTGTGTAAAATTTGACCAGTGACGGCGAACGCGTTTATGCCACAAATAATATAACAATAAATAATTTAATCAATGTTTAGTTTAAATAAAATTTAATAAATCCGAAGAAACGAGCTTCAAAATCGCTTCAGTAAATGACTGTAAATAAAAATTGAGTTTTGTGGCGAAATTTTATTATCATTTGGCGCGTTATTTCCTCCGCTAAGATTCAAGATAAAATTTCGTACGTAAAAGTAATATCCTTCTGAATTAAATTACTCGATTTGTAACTAAAAGTTGCAGTTGCGTGTTTGAATCATTATATATTTTCATTTTGTGACAGTATTGCATATTTTCGTTTACGATATGTACATATGTAACGCGCAACAAACGTAATATAATCATGTTTAAATTCATTGTGTTAATATTAATAGTTTTAATTAATGGCACGCCACTGTGAGCTCGTTCGCAATGACGTCACGCGAAGAAAGTCATGAACGTGCAAGAAACTCGCTAATATATAATTTCATGTAAGCAGAATACATTGTAAAAAAATGAACAGTGATAATTTTTAATTCAAATATTCATAAATGTATTCCTTTGTATCGGAATTGGTTTGCCTTTTTGCTTACTACACCATGTTTAGCTTTATAAAGCTTGGATTGCTTTAATATTATGCATATATTTATGTTTAATCTACGTCATAAAAATAAGTCAAACTATAATATAAATACTATTGTTTTATGTATAAATTACAACATACCCGTTTATCAGAACTGTCAAGTCTACAATTACATACATTATTCCTTCTATCCCAATGGAAAATCACTTGAAATTATCCTCTCCTTAACACTTAATTACAGTCTAATAATATAAAATATATTTCGCGTAGAATATTCAGAAAATACCTTATTTTTTCATCAATCCATAGTTCAAAATATAATACCTAATTCGTATTTAATGATAAATCAGAGTTTTGTTTTCAAAATTTTAATATTTTAATAATTAAACAATCATTTGTTTCTGAAGCTCATTATTATTATATTTTTGATCATATGCCATGAAAACTGACATTGACAGTGTTTTTAAATTTCATTTATTAATAAACCTGCTTCCAACGGATTCATTCTAACTTTTCCATGCGCACAAGCGTAACAAGATCACGATTTAATGTTCCCCAAGTTTTATTTTTTTATTTATTTATTTATATTATATTTTAAATCCTCTAAAACAAAACGCACAACATCGAACAACATGTCTCTGTGTACCTAATCGAATTTGAAACGCTGCATTTGTTCAACAGGTGATCTCATCCAAATTGTTGGCCATTTCCCCACAGACATAAATTACGAGTCGTACGACCAAAAACCTAGTCTGGTGCACAAACCCTTAACAATATACGACGAACCCACAATAATATACCAACAACCAGACTACAATCGTCCTCACCAGGATTTTAATCGTCCTCAGCAGGACTTTAATCGTCCTCACCAGGACATCAACCGTCCTCAGCAGGACTTCAATCGACCCCAATCGGAATACGATCGGCCAAAACCCGAGTACAACCGACCCAAACCCGACTACAACAGGCCCAAACCCGACTACAACAGGCCCAAGCCCGACTACAACAGGCCAAAGCCTGATTACAACCGACCGAAACCCGACTACGGTTGGGCGACAAAGCCCGAAAACGCCTATAACGATCAATACTATCCCGTGAAACCATCCTATCATAATAACCACGAAACGACCACAAATCACATACCGCAACCAGATGACTATTACACACCTGACAATTTTCAAATGCACGGTGGTACGGGCCAGGGCGCTGATGGAGTCGGAAACTCGGAGGGCGTCGATGATGGTAGACCGGCATGGAACGGGAAACCCAGCTTCAGGGGTAAAATTTGACTTGAACATCATCAGCACCAAACTGTCGTAGAAAAGACACGCTTGCCTCTTCAGCGCCACAGTAGCCTTCTAACACTTTTACACGATAACATTGGAAATTTCATATGTCTACTAATTTATCAATTTAAGCTTATTGTAGATATTTTGTAGTTTTTCAATATTTTAATAGAAATTTAGAAAATTATCTCTACTTACTCTATTGTAACTATGCATTTTGTTTATTTATTAGTGACACCTATCGACAATTTTTCCAACTAATTCAGTCTAAGCAAGGAAATGTACCATATCAAAATAAATGAATCAATTTAAAACAATTCAATTTCAAAAATATAATTTAAAATATAAATGGATATCGTTTTGCAAAAAATTATATTTATAAATACATGATAATAACCAATATATAATGTTTCTTAAAGTTTAGCTTTATGAAAATACGAATTGATTAATTTTATATATAATTAAATTAAAAAGACAATTCTAATTTAAATGATTTATATGAAATTTCCGGACACAAAATATACACCGAAACCTACCCATACAAAATACACTGACTTTTTTCACTTCTCATACAACCCCTTCATTATTTCCGAAATACGATTTCGTCTTTCAAATATGTGAATATCAAAATGCTATGTAAAAAGCACTGACTATTGACTTGAATAAATGTGTACAGTGACTACTAATGTGTATTTTATGTTATGATATATTTTTTTCTTTTTTATTAAATGTGTATTGTATTATTTAGGTTGTGGTGAATTGTATACACGCTCCAACAGAATAGTTGGTGGTCATTCTACAGCTTTTGGATCTCATCCTTGGCAAGCAGCTCTAATCAAATCTGGTTTCCTCAGCAAGAAGCTCTCTTGTGGTGGAGCTCTCGTTTCAGATAGATGGGTCGTTACTGCAGCTCATTGTGTTGCAACGTAAGTACATACATATATATATAAAATAATAAAAAAATAATGTTAATTTTTTTTAATTTTTGACCATTTTTATGCATGTTTCAGAACTCCAAACAGCAATTTGAAAGTGCGACTAGGGGAGTGGGATGTTAGAGAACACGGAGAAAGACTACCTCATGAAGAGTTTAGCGTTGAAAGAAAAGAAGTCCACCCTTCTTACAGTCCAACCGATTTTAGAAATGATGTTGCATTAGTAAAACTAGGATCTTCTGTCGTATTCAAGCAACATATTTTGCCGGTATTATTTATTTAATAGTTTTTTCATTATATTTTTATAACTTTCATAGTAATACAATATGTTCTTTCAATTGTATTTCAGGTTTGTCTTCCAGCTAAACAAATGAAATTGGCTGGAAGGATGGCCACTGTAGCCGGTTGGGGTAGAACTAGACATGGCCAAAGTACTGTGCCTTCTGTACTTCAGGTATTTGCGATAATAATCTTCATTAGAATTTAAGATTATTTTGACCATTCGTCAATTATCACGTTAGATCCAAACGATAGGTAAAATGTAACATAAATTTTTCCTAAAAGGTTTGAAGAATTGTATAAAATTATAAAAATTATCCCAAGCCAGTATGAATTGCAATTAATAGACAAAAGCGTATTTGCTACTAGACAATAGACAAAAGTAAGCTTATTTATTCTTATCTACTTTTCGTCACTTAAGATAATCTCATTTAAGATTTTGAAAGCAATGAAGTAGTATTTTTTTCTTGACTAGTTTTAAGATACGCACATATTGTAATTTTGCCTATTTATGGATGATTTCTCGCAGAAGTGTCTAAGAATGTTTTGCAAATAATTTATGAGTATAAGAAATAGGTAAATTTTGTAAAGTAAATTATTTGTTTTTATAGCTATTTTTAATTTTAGGAAGTTGACGTAGAAGTTATACCAAATGAAAGATGTCAAAGATGGTTCAGAGCTGCTGGTAGACGAGAGACTATTCACGACGTATTTTTATGTGCTGGATATAAAGAGGTATTCCTATAAAGTTCATATGAAAGATTTCACTAAAATACATAGAATAAGTGATTTGTACAAATTTTTACATTTCTTATTGGAATTGGTTTCGGGTAATTAATTAAATATTGGATTAATTTCAGGGTGGTAGAGATTCTTGTCAAGGAGACTCTGGAGGACCACTGACGATGAAACTGGAGGGCAGAAGCACTCTCATTGGCCTAGTGTCTTGGGGCATAGGTTGCGGTAGGGAGCATCTCCCAGGGGTGTACACGAACATTCAGAAATTTGTGCCTTGGATTGAGAAAGTCATGAACTGAGATAAAAATTCACATGTGTCATCGTCTCATTCACTCGTTACCGTCGCTGGCCATCAAGCCACCAAATAAAACTACACTAGGATGTGTGTGTTTGTGTGTGCGTGCGTGTGTGCTAAAACAATTCTGTGATCATAGTAATTTCACATCTGTAATTAATTTTAAAATTATATAAGTATGTATTTTTTGTTATGTTTAATTTATATGAATTGTATTGATTGAATATTATTAAATTATATGATTGTTCTGACGTCAATATATTATTTATTCACCGATATTTAAATGTGTGAATTATTAGAGTGTTCCTCGCGTCGTATGCTCACTCACCTGTACCTACTTTGGAAAATAGAGTTTTTTAGCAATTCATTCTAGCGGTACGAGTGCAACAAGGATGTATATACTTTCACTATGAATCATTCGCATTGCTTGGAAAGAGATGCAGGGTGTTAGAGATCGATAGCGGTACTAAGGTGAAAAAAGAAAGGACTAATCGCACTTAAGAAAATAAATATAAATAAAAGTTGAAATAAGGGCAATCTGTAAAAAAAAAGAAAAGGTCTCAGATATCTGATCTATAGGAGGAAAATAATGAGGCACGAATAGGGATAAACGTGCGAGAATTGCAATTGGGAAAAAAAATAATCGATGCACTTTGGTTTAACCGTTCATGTGCCGAGCACAAAATGAAATATTTCTAGGTATATTTATTGACTATTATAATAGTATTAATTTATTATGATAATTAATAATATTATATCCACCTTTTTAGAACCACATTACATATATCTAATATATAATTTCACAATATACAGTACATATATCTAATATATAATTTCGAAAGAGACTTTGTATGTACGTTTGTATGTACATATGTATGTACATATGTACATATGTATGTTTGTTTGGTTCGTAAAATCCATGACGTTCAATTTAATAAAAAAACAAATGAATATTGAAATCAATTTAATAAAATGTTTACTATTAGATTGGCCATGTTTAACCGGTTTATATTACAAATACCGAGCGAAGCCGGGTAAAAACACTAGTATACGATAAAGTTAAATGGTTTAAAAATTCAGCAATCAAGCAGTTGGATGAAATTTAAATACATAATGGCGTTTGTATATTTTAGCATGACTTTTTATGAAGAAAAAGCTGTTCATAATGTTAAGTTTTAATAAGAAGGTATTCAATAATATAATATATGTGTATGTATATATTTTATTTTATAATATTTAAATAAATACATTTCTACCATATGTTGGTGCCATTACACGTTACCCGAAGGCCACATCTGTAGTCAAACTTTTGTAGATAATTACTAAACATTGTTATAATATATACATATGTACATACATGATACTATGCTATACATAATACCTGAGTTTAAAATATTGTGGGACAACCCCTATTACTTAACTCTTCCTATTACTTAACGAATTTGTTTCCCATAAACAAATATTATTATTATTATATAATTAAAAATTTACATAAAATATATTCATTTTAAAGCAACATTTAATAATTTGTTACATGATTCATTTTAAATGTTTCAATTACAATTATATTATTTTTTATATTGTTTCATTTTCTTATTTTAAAGAAATGTACGTTCTGGTAAAAATTATATTACTTAACAAAAAAAAATAAATCCATATTTTTTGCAATATCGTTTTGGAAAATTTGTACTTATTTTATTTGTTAATTTTATATGTTTAGGAAAATCAGCCTAATTTTACACGTACAAAATCAACCTGCGTGCGCGCATGAACTTCAAATATTAAATTATATATGTATGTTATTATATTTTTTAAATCCTATTTATATTTTCTTTTTCCACAAGAATTGTACAATCTTAAAAATAATAACAATTCCTTGACTTCTCAATATTAATGGCTATTGGAGAAAAAAATATAAAATTTTTGGACGTGCAATACATTTTTTTATATACATGGATGGGGGGGACAATTTTTTTGCAGGGCGTCCCATTTAAGTCCTGGAAAATATGGTCACGTTATTTATTAGTAATAAGATTATTTATGAAAATTTAAATTGATTTTTGATTTGCGCACGCATTTTTCCCCGATATTTTATGGGTCTACCTCACGGGACCGAAAGTGAAAAGTCAGAAAAAGCAAATATTGAAAGGCAAAGATCGAAAATCGAAAGATTTTAAGTTGAAAGATCAAAAAAAAAAGGGTGCATGGTAAACAGTACTATGTATATATAATATATATGAGTGGCATGCGGTGAAATTATCTCTCTTTTTGTCATAAAGCCTTGTTTAATGTGCGCGCGCAGGATACGGGAGGAAAAGCCTGTTCCTCTTGTTCCTGTTGTATCCTGCTCGCGCAAATTAAGTGAGGATGTACGACGGGGGGGAGAGAGAGTTTTACCGCACGCCACAGATATATGTATATACATATGTATGTACTAACCGTTTTTCATATTTTATTTTTTTATTTTTTCATTTAATTTACACCAAGAAGGCCTAACAGGTAAACCCAATGCACCTTCCTGGCCAAAGACAATTATATAAACATATATGTAAACCATCCATATATACACAAATTCTTACACGTATACACAAATACAGATACATACATTCATAAATATAAAAATACACATATATACATATACATACATACACACCTACATATATATATATACATACACACATACATATACATATATACATATACATACACACATATATATACATATATACATATACATACACACATACATATACATATACATACATATATATATATATATATATATATATATATATATATACATATATATATATATATATATATATATACATACATATATACATATACATATACACACATATATATATATACCCACACATACATACATACATATACATACATACACATATACATATACATATACACATACATTACATACATCCATAAACATACAAACATTATACATGCATATACACATAAACACATCAATACACATAAATAAAGATAAATTACTCATATATATATATATACATACATATATATATAAATAAAAAATAGCATACATATATAAATATAGATAAAACCAACATACATACACATTATGCTAAATAATAACATTACAAAATGAAAACAACATGTGTAAATATGTATGTAGCTAGAAGTCATTTAAAATATGCTGCCTGACAGAACTGTATGATGAAGTAAAAACATCAAGGCTCCCAGAAAGCAGGTTAAATAGTCGAATGGCTCTTGAAAGGGGTGAGTCATCAAGCACATTAGTCCTGGCCCGAATAGGTAGGAATAGAGTTCTGGAGCGAGATTCTCTCAGTTTCTCAGGTACTCTAAGTTTAAGATTACACAGAACTTCAGGAAGATGATATTCACCCCTTAGAATTTTTAGAAAAAGCTTACCAAGATGATTGTTTCTACGTGAAGCTAAGGAGTCAAAGCCCAAGGAGCCCATGACAAACTTACTAGGAAATAAGTAGGGATAGCGCCCAAACTCTCTCATGTAGAGATAGCGAAGAAATTTTCTTTGCACCCTCTCTAACATTAGCGTGTACCTTAAATGATTAGGACTCCATATGGCCGAACCAGATTCAAGCAAACTGCGCACCAATGTAGTATACAGTAAACGCGTCACTCTGGTGCTATTAAAGGCGCGTGAGTTTCTGATGACGAAGCCTAAAGTTTTTGTAGCCCTATTGCACACATCTTGGATATGAGAATTAAAATTCCAGATATTTGAAAAAGTAATTCCCAAATCCTTGATATGTGTGTGACGGGCAAGAATAGAGCCATCAATATTGTAACCAAATTCAATTGATGATCGAGATCTGGAAAAAGAGACAATGTGACACTTTTCAACGCTTATCGGAAGACAATTTGAGTGTGACCAAATAACGAGTGAATCTAAATCGCTCTGTAGCAGTAGAGCATCGGAAGAAGATTCAACGCACCTAAAAAGTTTTAGATCATCTGCATATAATAAGAAGTTGCAGTTGTGGAATATTTCCCTAATATCATTAACAAATAAAATGAATAGTAAGGGGCCAAGATTAGAACCCTGTGGAACACCAGAGCAGGTTGGGTATTCAACAGAAGAATAAATTCCATATTTTACAAACTGACGTCGATCCTTGAGATAATTTGTGAATAACTGAGAGAGACCATATGAGAAACCATAACCAATTAGTTTATTGATAAGGATGGAGTGATTTACTTTGTCGAAAGCCTTTTCGAAATCCGTGTAAACAGTATCTGTTTGAATATTAGCATCCAAGGAACCTGTTACAAAACCAGAAAATGACAACAAATTTGTGGTCGTTGAACGTTGTGGACGAAATCCATGTTGCTGATCAATAATCATACTCTGGCAATGATTGAAAATATACCTATGAAGTATAATTTCAAAAAGTTTTGCAGAAGAGGATATTATAGCAACCGGGCGATAGTTTCTAATGGAATACTTATCACCTTTTTTATGGATCGGAGTTACTTTCGAACACTTCCATGATACAGGAAAAACTGAAGTCTTCAGCATTAGATTAAAAATAAAAATCAATGGAGACGAGAGTCCAGGCTCACTACCCTTTAAAATGAAATCTGGAATGAAATCTGGTCCAAAAGATTTAATATTTTTAATTTTACCAAAACCGTAGCGTAAATCAGATAAATGGAACTTGTCAACAGACAATAATGGAAACATGGAGGAATCTAAACTAGGGGAAGTCATAACAGTAGTCGAATCAAAAACCGAATGAAAATAGTTAGCAAAGGCATTTGCGATGCTGTCATGACCAATAAAGTCCTCATCCATATCGTGCATTTTCGTAAGTTTTGAATCTATAATTCGTTTGCTGTTGATGAAGCTCCAAAAATTTTTCGGATTCTGAGCAATTGAATTTTCACAATTAGTAATGTATTCCTCGTAAGCGGAAGTCGAGATCCGCTTAAAAAGAGTACGCAAGTTACAGAAATCAATAAAAAATGTAGGATCTTTATATTTTTTCCATATTTTATGTGCATTATTTTTCTTGTGCATTAATGAAATTATTCGGGAATTATACCACTTTGGGTAAACCCTTGCTTCATTAATTTGACGCTTTCTCATAAAACATTTATCAAATACAGAGTTAACGATACTATAAAAGGAATCAACGGCAGAATTAACATCAACGCACTCATATAGTTTATCCCAATTACAAGCAAAAAACAAACTATTGAGGATCACGAAATCAACACCATCAAACAACCATCCACCCGGAGCCGGTATATTAGCAGAATGAAAATGAGAGGAAGCCGAAACAAGTGTATTTACTTCTAACTCAAGCGCCGGATGGTATGGATCCTCAGGCAGCAAAGGAAATAGGCTTCTAGATACATTGCAAGAAATAAAATTTAAATTAGTGAAAATTAAATCTAATAAATTATTATTACAATTAGTTATTGAGTTCAATTGACTCATATTAAATAGTTCTGACATAAAAATTAATTCATTAGGAACATAATTCAAACTTCTAGTATATGTATGTATGCATGGTAAACGAACATTTTCGACTTTGGTGGTGTAGTTTAACATTAGTTTAACATGCGGTGCGGTGACGGTCACCCATATTTTATATACCAAAAGCAAAATCAATATAATATTTTCAGATAAAAGAAAAAAAGATAAAGTAATTATATTACTATTATTATATAGTAATTATATTCAGATACCTATTAACGTATACATAATATCTAATATATAATTTGGAAAGAGACTTTGCATATATGTATGCAAATGTATTTTTTTGATTCATAGGCGCCGATTCATTTTTTTTCGATTCAAAGGATTCGAAGTTCCCGGGGGCGAAGGCGCCAAGGACGAAGCCTTTCGCACTGGGGGTGAAGGGGGCGCCGAAGGCGAAGCCCTCTTCGTGCCCGGGGTGAAGCCCTAGGGAGCGCAGGCGCTGGATTCTGGTATACATATAATTTCGTATACATTTAATTTTTTATAAGAGACTTACTATATATGTTTGTTTGTTCGTGACAGTCAATTTAATAAATAAAAAACGGTAAAAGTGAAAACCCTCGGCAGGGCGGAGACTGTCGGAAGGGAGGCTCGGTCGACCCGCTCCATCTTGTGATTGGCTAGTCTTCGCGATGCCAATAGTATTGCCGTGCCCTGAATTAACTCGACTTTTACCTGATGAAATACTCAGACATATACTGCCTGGTTCACATATAATTTTGGACGGTTGGGCAGCGTACGGAAATATTCCACATGCTGCGAATGGAATATACACGCATTCGTTTGTGGTTCAATACCGATGCATCTAAATATGAATCAATACAGCTAGTACTTCTTTAGTTATAACTATGCTTATATGTATTTACTTCTATATACATATAGCACTTAGAAAAGGTTTTAATTTGCATTCGTTTAGAAAAAAAAATGAATCTTTCTGTTTAAATTAACTATGAAGATTGATGGATTCAGGCCGAGCATAATTCTAAGGTATCGATTATACTTATGTAGCGTCCTTTTTCCAGGAATCAGGGCGTTTTGGGTCTATTCAAAAAGCCAGAGTGCAAAAAAAAGGTTCGGCGAACCTTTAACAAAGCACCGCGAACAATTAACAATGAACGGCACGTTTTCGGTCCGCTCACTACTTACGATTAACACCTGACCTTTAAATCATTTCGAAACAAAAGTGTGATGTCAGAACAGTTAGAAAGGGTAAGAACGGTCTACGATATGTATATGTACATAAGTCGGTCTGTACTTAGAATGTTCAGCTGGAGCTGTCAGTTTTCCAATCTAATGAATATTATTTTATGGTCTCGCCACCAGCATGGTTGAGTACCACCCTCCACCGATTGGGAACAAGTGTATCATCGGCGTGTTGTTGATGAGAGAGGCGTTTGCGAAACGTCCGGTGGTTGGTGGTGGAGTGGTTTGGCTGGCAGTTGTAGTGCGGCCGCGCCGCGGTCAAGGTCCGATTCTTGGCTCACGGTTAACAATCCTCGACCACGGCAAAAAACACTACCAACATCCAGACAATGTCTGCCATCTCGAGCCAACGATTTATTTGAACCAAATTACATTTCTAGATCGATTACAAAATTTATTTTATTTATTTAAAATATTTTGGCTTAAATTAGAATTAGACATCACTTTTGTATAAAATGCATATAAAAGTGTTATAAAAATATCATTTATTAAATATAAATGTATTATATCATAAACGTGTATCAATTAAACGATGTATCGTAAAAAAACATAGAATTATTCAATTGAGTGATACTTATTGATATACATAAAAAGGTTTGTATAATATTTGATATTGATTTAATGACACTGAACGATGTTACTGAATAATATTTTTGTAGGAATATGGACGTTTCTGAATGATTCATAATTTGAATATGTAATCAGCAGTCATCTCCTTACACCTGTACCATAAAATTATCTAATGTTCGGTTAACCGCATTGACGACCATTAATTTAAACACTGATATCTCAGTATTTAAGATAAGCTCACGACAATGTTTACTAGCCTGATTTTATAAAGAAGAATTCTTGATATACTCGTAATTCTATAAAAGTATTCTTGAACTGATTTTATAAAAGAAGAATTATTTATCTGATTTTAAAAAAGAAGAATTCTTAACGTTTTTTTATAAAAGTAGAATTCTTGATCTGATTCTATAAAAGAAGGATTCTTGATCTGATTTTATAAAAGAAGAATCATTGATCTGATTATATAAAAGAAGAATTCTTCATCCAATTTTACAAAAGATCAGTTGGGTTAATTTTTTTTTTCTGATGTAATTATATTAAAATTTGGAAGTATTTTTATTGATTATACTAAACAAATCATTAATTTTTCTTCGTTCATATTCCATCTCAAAAAAGTTTCATATACAAAGTAATTTTGGTTTTTAATTATGAAATGATTTTTTTAATTGCCGTTAAATTATATTATATGATTTTTTTAAGTATTAAATTTGTTAATGCTGTAGTTTTTATAAAAAAGTATTATATTTTATGGCAAGGGTTGCCGACAACTTATTTACTAATACAGACACGTTCGTAGATCGCATTGATATATCACAAGTCAATCAGGAAGTTGCTGACTTCTTCGCCACATATTAAATTGTGAGAACTATCCAACTGACGATTCTTATTGTCGGTAAAAAATAATGTTATTTATTTTTCGCTGGATGTAATTGCGATTATTTTTTCGATTGAAAGATGACTCGATGCGTTTATCGCTACAAAGAGATCGAACGTTCGATAGATCGAAAAGTTAATTGAAAATTGCCGATAGTAAACTGTATGTAGAGAAAAAAAAGCCGTAACATCTCAGTCGGGAATATTGATTGCAATGTTTTTATTCAAATTTAAATAAACCATATCGACATTTACGACCGTCCTGATCGGAATCGATAAAAGTAATCTTCGCACATGCCTTGTATGAAAAATCTGACGGATTTAAGATACATAAAAAAATAACGACTGTATTGATTAAGGTGATCTTGGTTGCGATTTTATCTCGGTGGTTGCAACGTTTGAGGAGCGTCGGTCAGCACCGGTAGCCACGACGGAAGGTCAGTCGGAGTATATTGAACTCCATACAGAAGCGAGCGGTTACATTCCGGCAACACTTGAACCATGCACCATTTTTATTTTTATTTATTTTTTCTCGAACATTTCAGGAATCGCGATTGCTGTTTACTGATGTCGTATTCTCCGTTACTTTCGAGACATTTATGACGAACATTTGAATATTTTTACATTTCAACTTATAGCATTTTTTTTTGCTTTTTATAATGAAAAGTTATTTGAAATTCATATATTCAAAAACTTTTCGATTGTGCAACATTAATAACTGTAAAATGGTTGGATTTAGTATGAATAATAATAATATTATAAGTGAGTCAATTTTTATTTTATACTGAATCGATATAATTTAGCCTAATATATGTATGTATGTATGCAAATATGTATAAAAGTCATTTTTATCCTTGTATATATTTGCTGTTAAAAATCAGTTACCCATTTTTTCTTTGATATATTTTTTAATCAAAATGATGTAAAAGGTTTGGGATAATATTTATATATTGCCAACCTTTTTTTTAAACTACATAAGCTGAGAGCTTTTAATATTACTGCTTAATTTTATCTACTACTTATATATTTTTATGCAAAATCTGTATTATCAACAAATAAAGTACGTCTTCGTTTCATTATCATATTTTTTTATCTCGGATATAAGTTTTATTCTAATTCTATGACTGTATGTAATTCTAAAGACAATTAATTCAAAGTAAAAATGAAGCGTGCAAACATCTGTGAGGTTGAAGGAAACGTACCCAAGCGTTACACACATTATATAAGATTAATATCACATGCATTTATGAAGAGCAGAAAAAACGAGTCGATTACGCCATTCTGGTTTTGCTCGCGTTGCGTTAAAATGCGTAATGACTCTGAGACGCACACGTATAATGGCGACTCGCAGCCTCAATTTATAATTTCAACGTATAAAACATGCCATGGGAATACGAAGGCTCGGATGTTCCCTCACTGCAGTCGTCTGGGTTTTTTTTTAGGAAAAAGGTGCGCAAGTGCACACAGGTAATTTACCAGAGAGGTAATAATAACGAGCGCATCTTGTCACCCTGATCCGGTGGGGAAGATACGACTCGATTTTTTTTTATCAAAGAGATCCGCAATACCTGAGCCCACCGTAGCACTTTAGGAAGTGTCGTCAAAATTTCGTATAATGAATACGTCGAGGAATTTCCTTATTGTTTGGCGACGTTTGGAAAGCCGCATGAAGTTTTGTGGGTCACATGTAGTTAACAGTTAGTCAGCCGACGTCCGCCGTTGCGAGTGCACGACCACGAACACGAATATAACATTAAATTTTATCGATGATGATGATTTTGTATCGATTCGTGTAATTTTGTCTAGTGTGGTGTTATGGTAACATGTGCGAGTGTGAAGATTTATACCGTGCGGGTTTCGCGCTTATCCGTACGCTCGTGTCTCCACTAAATAAATGTGAGTGAAGTTTCTTATCTCGATGTTTCTTTTTACAAGCTTTTTATTATTGTTTGATTACAATACATGCAAGTACATACATTACATTGAACCAAACGTCTATGTAATGATTTATTTAACTTTTAATTATTGCACATAGATAATTATAATATTGTATGTTTTCTATTTAACATTATTTATTATTCGGTATTGAAGTTAATTTCGAAAGATTCTAAATTTATTGGATCGGTAAAATAGTGCATATTTCGATATCCTTGTTATTATGTTTGTTTTTTTATTGTGAAAATGATTGATTTGTTGACTCATATGATATTTGGTGTATTAAATGTATCAATTATGTATGATGCATGATGTTTTAATAAGTGTAAAATTTACAGTAATTAAATGAAAATCCATTAAAATAATGTCATAAAAGCATTGGGATGTATTCCTGATTGATTTTTCTTGTGTCATTATATAAAAAGGGGCATTTAAATGTACATATTTTATTTGAACAAATTAAACAGCAATTATTTACAATATATCTTTGTATAACTGTATAGTCATTTTTTGATTGCTGCATCGATATGAAACTAATTTCTATTTAATTTGTGACGGATAGTTTTCACGAGTTGTCACAACACTAATGTGATTTTCAGTACAATTTAATAGCTATGTAATGTGATTAAATATTCAATATTCGTCTTTCATCGACTGCGCAAATGTTTTATTAATTGATTGACATAAATTCGACTTTCTATTTAATACGCGTTACAATTTAGAGCTTTGGTCCTGCACGCTTTGAGAATATTGTACAATCGGGTCATTGGCACGCGCTGAAAGTTCATCAATCCTTAAGGTCTCATTGATTTATTTATTCAAATTAAAAATACGTTCACGTGCTTCATTATCGTACGATGCAAATTTATTAGTTCGATTTCGAAAAAGGAAATAAAAGTTATCTTTCCGACTTTTACAACCATCAACGACATGGAAAACCCATTGTCTTAATGGACATTAAGGTCTGTCTGCTTTATTTTAATGTTCAATTAAGTCTTCAAGTACCGTTGATTTCAGTGTCGTGACCGGTGAAATTTTCGCGAAAATTGACGCCATTGAAGTGGCAATCATGTGTCAGTAACCTTTACGGGAGAAGTTTTCTTCAAAAAATTACCCTGCACGTGTATAATTTTAAGCGGTTAAATGAGTATCCCGATATTTTTGCCCGCATCGTAAAATACACTGAATGTAGATATGTAGTTAAAAAAGCTTCGCATTTTACTTATGCTGGCTTAATCAACTTAACTGGAGCTTTCGTTACAGTTATAATTGAAACGCAAATTACGTATGCACACTTTTGTACGTCTGCATTTAAAACTGTATTAATTAATACGGTGTCATACAATTATTGATTTAAAATTTAATTATATTACTGAATGAAATTATACGAACGTAGATAGTGTTGAGTGTTAATTTAAAAATAATCGATAAGTTATGATAATTAAATTGCACTAATTATAATATTTGAATCGTACTATCTACCGACAGTATGGTGTTGTTCATGTATTGCTAAATCGTGACGTATATATGCACATATATGTATGTACAATATTTAATAAAATAAAATAGATAAAAAGGTGAACCCTAAACTGGATTTATTATTTGTTTTATTCGAGATACAAAATAGTCTTTATTAAGTTGCTGCAACATTGTATTTCCTTTAGTTTCTAATTTTATTTGGATTTTTTTCAAATTATATTCTAGGATAAGTTGGGCTAATAAGTTTAAAGGATATAAAAATTGAAATTCATAAAATTTTTAAGTGTAATGAGCATGTCTCATATAATTAAAACTCATCGCATACTTAAGACGATGTAAGCGCAACGATTATTCAATCTTAACGAGAAAATTTTCACTTTTTCAATGTAGGTATAGCCTCGTTCACATATGTACAATTTCACTTTTCAGAAAAATGTAAATAATTGTTGAGAAGTATTACAATGAAGATAGTATTATATTACGCGTTGAATACGACATAACTGTCGATGCACAATAAGATGCGCTCTGAATAGAAATGATCTTCGATCAAGCAAGAAAGTGAAGTCGAAGAATCGTACATTGATATTCCGCGTTTGGAGTGGAAGGTGAATGTTAAAGGGCGAAGGCTCCACCGGTCGTCCCCGTTTAGCGTACAGTTATCCGCGTTCGTTAATCGCGGCAACTGTCGTCTTCTGCGTGGTCATTTAACCTATTTCGTGCCGCGGTCGACTTTCGTGTAAATTATTTATATTCACACGGCGGGTTCGGCGAGCCAACAGCCGCTGCCAATCGGTTGCTTTGGGTTCTTTGGAGTCCCGTTAAGCCGGAGGGAGTTCAACGAACTCCGCAGAGCCGTAATTAAGCCAACGGAGCCGGAGAACTCCATCCGAGAGAACGCGGAGACTATTGACGTGTAAGCAAATTCGTTGCACTTCCTCTAGCTCCGTATGTGAACCGGTGCAATTAAAGGGTTAAGTGCCCACATCGACGGTCGAGCCACGAAATACTGCCGTGCGTGATGCATTATTGGTTCCGCTGTGACCTATTATACCACCGATCACTGTTTGATAGCCTTTACGTAAAATATGTATATCGTGATTTTTCAAAATCTACCTAAACGTGTTCATAGTCGTTAAATCGGTACCTTTTTTCTAAAATACTTGAAAACATTGAGGAAATCTAGGATCATCTTACTAATTGAGAAAGATGATATAAAATGTTTTTACTGGAAAAGATCCAGTACTTCAAATTTGGAGGGTAGCAATGGTTAAGTTTATTTTTATTAGCATCGATAGTTGATTAATACTTTGAGAATCGAGTAATAACTATTTAATGGTTCAAGTCTAGATAATCTGTTGGTATCGTTTTTCATATCGTGACATTCTGTTTAATTGGCATAACAATAATTGCAAGGTACATTTATAATAAAAAAAACTCATTAAGAATATATAAGATACGATCAACAGCCATTATTTTATCACTGTAATAACATAAATTAAAATCATGCATAGAAAATAATTACAAATGATATTATACTACATAGATATTGTAATAATGATAGATATTTGTTTCTCTATTGTAGTTTGTTTCGCATTCTAACTATGCTAAATTTGCTAATTTTATTAATTTGAAATTCTTATTGGAATCAACGAATACTCAAATTTATGAACCGATTGACAAATCGGAATACTTTCATTTTAATAAAATCACTTTCACTTTAATGGTCTTTCGTCAGCAAAGGTTAAACGAGAACAAAATTGTGCGAAAACTATTAAGATTCAAAATGATTTCGTTTTCACGCAAACAACACGTTTTTTCATACCATTTTTACTTTCTCTATCTCCGAAGAAGTGTGGAGAAAGTTAATTCATGAGTCAGTGAGACATATATCAATTAATAAATCAAATCAATCAAATTAATCCTTTACTTTGACACACCTATCTGTAAATTTATCTGTCTAGCAATAACTGTAAATAATTTAAAAACATGGATATTTCTGTAAATTTGATTAATTTTAATCATTGATTTTATTATCTATTCCAGAAGAATCTTCACTTGAAGAATCAAAAGAACATAATGGGCGTTCATTGCTGACGTTGGTTGTTTAACACTTTTCAACATGGAACGACAGCAACTGCTAAAGGCCAACGATAGGGGCGTCATCTTCAACGGAGATGGTGTCCATCAGAATCAGACATCAAAGAGGACTTCCGTGGAAGTGTCCAGGTCCTCGGATGATCAG
Source organism: Arctopsyche grandis (assembly GCF_051622035.1). Classification (NCBI taxonomy): domain Eukaryota; kingdom Metazoa; phylum Arthropoda; class Insecta; order Trichoptera; family Hydropsychidae; genus Arctopsyche; species Arctopsyche grandis. Next base: position 20,454,130 of record NC_135358.1, read on the forward strand.
CGTGTTCGAGAGGCAAGAAGACTAAATCAGTATGAAGCTCGAGGTGGATTTTTGAGCACGGTGTTCAGTGACTTTTTCAGCGCCAAAAAGAGCAACAGGAACGCGCACAGTTTCGTTTGTGACGTTGTGCTCGTGTGCTTTCTAGTTTTTAATTGTTGCCTATTTTTGGACTTGGTCGAAGCGACGCCTGTGATTTCAGAGAAACACCTGTCTACGTACCACTGTGAGTTTAATTTAAAAATTATACTCTTACATATTTAAATTTGTATACATTTTCATATTTTGACACACATTATATCAAGTGTGAAGTGTTTACTTATATGTACTCATTTTACAATACGAATAACTGAGTTTGCTTATTCGATTTTTTACTATCAATAAGTAAATCGCGTACCTAGTATAGGATAGTTTTCCCCTAAAAATAAGTAAAGTGATCTATGAGCCAAGTAAAATACTTGGTGTCAATTGTAAATAGAATTGTTTGTGGCAATATATGTATTTAGCTCTCAGATAAAATAAAAAATGATCAATTAAAATTTTCATCATCCGATAGCAGTTACAGTACTTGTTTATCAGAACATTCATGATATCTTTTAATTTTAAACCGGAAGTGAATTTCGCCGTTCATATTTAAGTACACTATTTTATACATTGGCACAATTTTTAAACATCATAATAATAATTATGATGTGTAAAAATTGTGTTATATTGGTTATATAAAATAGCCGATAGGCCATTTTATATCACTATTTTAATGCATTTTTATGACCTTCATTAAATACGAGTTTATTTCTTATACAATAAGTCGTTATGGTATTTTATAATTAATCAATTTTGTCAATGTATTATATAATATATCCATGCGCGTTTTTCTCACACAATTTCTATTGTTGATAATAAAATTATTATATATGACATATAATTTCAACAAACGTTCAAGCCGTTGAAATTTCCTCTTTGTTCAATTTATAATGTAGGTACATATGTGAGTTTCACTTTTCGTGTCTCATTTGAAATCATAATGATATCGTAAAGTCATACTTAGGATATCGTAAATTTGAATGAAAGCGTGTAACCTGTATCCAATTTAATGTCCACTCCAAATACTCCACTGATTTACATATTTTTGTATATAGCATTATATTCTATGTAATATCAATTTTCCATAATATATGTAAATATAACAATGAATGTTTATCATTATCCAAAGAGCAGGAGTTTATTTACTGTCATTTTACACTACTGCTTCTTTTTCAATTTTTTTAGTTCAAATTTTACTAAACAAGGATTTTTGTCTTTCTCGACGTAACATCTTCCGATAGGGGGGATGTGTACCGTTATTTTGTGTGACAAACGGGTTTGTCGGTGGCCAATATGACCCACTTTTATATTCGCTTGAAGACGTGACTCATGATTGTTGAGTTCACGGACAATAGTCGATTTCGTAACATTATAATATTAAAGTACATATACACGGAAGAGGCGATTCCCGTTAGATGTGTCTTTTTATTAAATGAAATTTGTACCTGCATCTTCTTGTTTTCTTATCAACTGGGTCAGAAAATAATTGCTCAATTTTCTATGTACGTACGTATGTACATTCTATAATTTCCTCTGGCTATCTTTCAATTACACAGATAAATCACGCAATATCTTATGCGCAACCGATGGGAGTATTACACCTAATTTATATCCATTATTTACATATGTTTATACAGTCGTAATAATCTATAAATTCGGTTCAATATATTCGCTTTTTTACGTTAGCTTTTCTATTTTGCATTTCGAACTTCATAGAAGTTAAAACGAAGTACAATTTAAAAATAGGTATCAATGATATTTATATATCTATGTAGTATCGGCTTCACAGTTCTATATCTATCTAGTCTTCTATCTAATATATAATTTTGAAAGAGACTTTATATGTAAGTATGTAAGGTATGGGTGGTAGAATCCGTGACGTTAAATGTAATAAAAAACGAATGAATATTCATATAAATTTAATAAATTGTTTAGTATTAGATTAGCCATGTTTATAGCGGTTTATATTACAAATACCGAGCGAAGCCGGGTAAAACCGCTAGTTTATTATATTATGAGTATGAACATATACATATGTACATACATATGTATATGTATGTATATGCATACTCTTCATATTATATAGTTCATATGTCTGTAGGTGCTTAAGAGTCGTTGGATTTATTTTCATATTGACATTATTCAAAATTATTTTTCTTCCTCGATTAAAAATGTTTCTATTGATCTTAATTGAATTGTAGGAAGTACATAAATTCCATTTTTTATTTTACATATGTATAAACATTCATACATATCAAATAAGCAAATGTATGGGGAAGATATGCAATGGAAATTTATCAGTGGTTGATAGTTATCTTATGTTTCTGTAGAGTATCTGTGAACAAATAAAGGTTATGAGTAGAGGTAGGATAGTCACAGTGCTATCCATTGTTCGGCAAACCTTTAACAATGCATTTACAACCTTTGAACAATACACGGCCCCCTCAGGCTCCGGTGACTAGTTATGAGCTTCTGATATAATGCATTGACCCATGTTTGTAAGTTCACGAACGCCGCACAAAAATTGCTAATTGTCTATTGTTATTGTAGTCCATTTTAGGAAATAAAAGGCCATTGAAAACGAGACGGAAAAATAGAAGAAATAAGGAAACGCTCTTATATGGAAATGTGGAATGACGACACACAAACATAGCCCAAGTACAAAAATAGGTTAACGCTTGAAGTTCCGTTACGGAAAAAGCAGATCCTTCTCGGAAACACTCTCTTTCGATGACGAACAAGAGAATCCAGTACTTTCTCATTTATCACCGCACTGTTAGTTTTTTCCCATTGAGCATATGTGTGTGAACAATTTCATTTTGAACATGGGTCAGAGTTACGCATTAGAGTCTCATTACGTATTCCATTTCGGGGTTTGTTTTTGTATGTACATTATAAAGGTATGAGAGCGTGCGATTAAAATCAAATCAATCATTTCGTATGATGGTTAATTAATGCGGTGCCGAATCAGCGAGATGATATTTCATTTATATGTACGAGATATCTATATATTTAACTAGTTTAATATTATATTTAACCGGGTCATTACGACAAAAAGGTCTTACGATCCGTGTGACCTGGAATGTGTCACGACCGCAGAACTTCCTACGGAGTTTGTTGTAGAGTTCGCACGAAGGACACGTACAAATCGAGGTCAACAAACACTGGGTCGACAATAAAACCCATGACGTGGGCGGGTTGTGGTGCCTGACTTTTGCGAATACAATGGTGTTGTGGCACTTGAGGATTCGCCCTTGAGAGACAGGTAAATTAATTGAATTAAATGAAAACAAAGTGCGACTGGGTGATGTATTGGCTCATTACGATTTGAATCGTGTATTGTCTTCGAGTGATTTTACAATGAAAAGTCAACTGAATCACTCGAAAATCGTGTTTAATATGATTTAAAGACTTGCCATAAATAACAGTAAGAAATAAATTGTCGTAAATTGAAAACAATAAGATATTTTCTTTATCTATAAAAATTTAATGATCCATCATACCAGATTTCAAGTCTGAGATTATATATTAACGAGCTTGTCATGAATTTACTTGTATTTTCAGAATATTTTCCATCTTTTAAATTGATATGATAGTGCTATTACTCGAAGTGTCATATTTATACTGGCCAAAATACTCCCTTAACCCACCTCACCCCTGCGGGAACCACACACAACGGTGTATTGCTTCCGCAAGGGCTGATTTCGTCCCCATAGGCTCCACCTTCTTTTGCGCATCTATCCTCTTCGGAGCTCATAGCTCGGATTTTTTTTCCATCACGCATTTGGCTTGTTATTGATGGCCTCTCCTAATTGATGGTATCTCAAGTATGAGTAAAGTATAAATTATTAGAGAAAGTTACAATATATTTATGGGATATATTGTAATTGATATATTGATAGATCAAGTTCCTTCCTCATATTAAAGTCCTCATAACAAACTGGAAAAACAACGTAGACACAACTGATAACAAAATTGAGGGGTGCCAAACCATAAGGTTGTAAGTGCCACATAGACTGAACTGCGTTTTATTTGTGATTTACAGTGTATGAGTCGGATTTTACTTGCAACCTCAGAACATGCCACCTCCTAGGGGTAGAAACTTGAAGTAACAAGTCATAACGTTGTATTATTAGTTGCACTGTCTCTTTAAGGGTACCAAACGATTCCGTGCAAGTAAATATGGATATTTTTGTATATCAGTATGTTCAGTGAGTCTTGCGATAGTCTTTAACTGGATGATGATGATCACCAAAAAGCTTATATACATATACATATGTACATATCATTAGCAACTGTGGTCGGGGTAAAATCTTAGAGTTGACAGAGACGATGCTATAAAAGTTGTTTTATTTCTTATTATGAAAATAAACGTTGTATGGCACATACAACGTTATTATTGCACAAATGATAGCACTTTTTACTTTATCTACATATGTACGTAGAACAATATATGAAGTTTTGTGATCATGTGAAAATTCGAACTCGAGATTTTGACTGCTTCGAATTCAAAATCGATCACTGATCACGTTTTCGTGGTCTAGAAAAAATGTTTGTGTAGGTGTGTGTGTATATGTGTCTGTGTATTTTGGGGATATTTTGAACACCGTTAGTCCTATCGAACTGAAACTTTGTATCGGTTACTGAAATTCTTATCGAAACGACGTAAATTTTTAATTTTTACATATTTTATTTTTATTTTTTTTCTATTATCTAAAATATATTGATTGCTCATTGAATGATTGTATTAAGAATTATTGAAATATTCATTATTTATTTATTTCAACCCATTTTAGTTTTTCCTTTTTATTTATTTATTTAAACTTGATGTTCTGGCACTTAAAACATTTTGGTTTGGCACACTTAAATTCACGCAAAATTATAACAATTTTAAAATCTAATTCAATCTATAAAATTGGATTCGGTGATTATTCCACACAAAGCGATCTCGCACACTAAAATCTAGATCATGGAACATCTGGCACTGGAAAATTCCATCTATCAAGAATTACTAGCAAACTAACGAGAATTCAAGTGACAGATAATCTGTATTTGAGATTTTCGTGGCAACGATTGCAATGTGTGAAATAGTCCGTTTACCATGTTTTCATTTTTAATATGAATTCGGCACTCTTGATTCCGACATGAAACGCATCTATCCATTGTTACTATAATGATTCATACGTAATATGCCAATACGAGTAGACTGGTTTTAATTTTTTTTTCTTCTATGGAGCACATATGTATTTCTTATCCCATACATGAACTGTTGAGGAGGACTTGACCCAGTGCAGTGGTATCTCGCAGAATACTTGTGGTTTCACTGCAGAACCTGGCGAGGTGGGAATTTGCCCACGCACAGCCTTGACAATGGCACCAGACGACCGATGGTGATAGTAATGGTAACCCCGGCATTCGGGTCGATAGGCGACGGTCGCTAACGGTGAACGCAGATGACCCACTTACTAAACAAATGACACTTTGCATGTACATCACGATCAACAACACCACCTCGCTCACGTTGACCGATCTTCAATGAATTTAATCTACTTTAGCCCCTTCCCCGTTGCAAGTCATCGTCTGGAATTAAATTTCGGTAGTACGTGTTAAAAGTGTCAACGAAGCGGCACCGTGTTATGTTAAACTATTGGTGTTGCTGGATAATCAATATGTATGAGGGACTAGTGTTGTGCCCGTTGATATTTCAACGGGTGGTATCGGAAAAGGAATTGATGCATGAATTGACATAAAGTTATATGTATAATAATAATAATAGCAAACAACAACAATTGTCGTCCTAATTGTAATCGTAACTGAATCGGAATCGAAATCAACATTTTAAATGAACTAATTCTAAAATTTAGTTTTTTGAAATATCCATACTTGTCGATGCACTCACCATATACAAACATACAGGGCCGGCTCAAAGTTGTAGCAGGCACTCCCTTGGCAAGTGACTAAGGCGCCGTAGACAGAGGGCGTTGCGAGGCGCCTCCAATTTTCTTTTTTTGATTATTAAATTGAAAAAATAAAAAAATATATAATTTGGCTTTCTTTGAACGTATAAAACATTCTATATTCAACTTATTTTTTCTATTCAAATTAACAATACTAATTGCAAAATATTATAATTTACAAGGAACGCAGGAAGTTGATTGTCAAATATCAACGATTCATGAATATAACTTGTTAAACAGCAAACTGTTGTCGGTACAAATGGTAATTTGGAATTGTATTTTATATAAAATACCGCTGAAACATAAGTATGTTTATATAAATATATGTATGTATACCAGAGATGGACTTGCTTTACGAAATTAAATATCTTAACCAATCATATTCGAAAAAAGAAATGTCACTCTATATAATTCTTCTATTAAATTAATGTGTTAATTACCGAATTTATTCATAGTTATCCGTATTTTATTAATTTTTATACATAAAACCTGCCTATTTTGAATAAAAATTTTAAATGTTTTTTTTTGTTTATGTCGCTATATACATATTTTGCTTCAACATAACATTTCAAGAACTTTCATAAAATTTATTGTTAAAAAATTTAAGGGCGGGGCGCTGAAACCAATCTGCCTAGGGGTGCCATATGCCCTTGGGCCTGCCCACCTACATACGTCCTTAAAGTTTTTATATATATTATTATTATTATTATTATACAGTAGTGTATAAGCTAAATTTTGTACAATGAATCGGAAGATCAATTCCTCATATAATATATTTGATCAATTACTTTGAAGTTGTAAGAATTTAGTGGATAAGATGATGTTTCTAATTAAAATTTTGTAATTTTATAAGACTTGGAGATTGATTTGATCTAGCTGATGTTTCAGAATCCTTCAGAGACGCTCAGACGTCTTTTATCAGAAGGTTATTATGATCATGTCAGTTTGTTAGTGAAGTTATTCAAAAAAAAAAAAATGAATACTACTAAATATTCATATCACCAAGCAAGTCATTTTTTTACCTCTTTCCCGTTATTAAGAGTGAAAAAAGCATCCTTCTCACAGAATTTAATTAATATAACATACAAAAACAACAGTTGATTTTAAGTCTACTTGGTGCGAATTGTTTTATCAACAAATTTCATAATGCATGTAACAGTTTATTCATTCTCATATAATGCTTAAATCACAGTATCTTTTTGTAATTATTTAATATGGAATTGAACCTTTTTGATATTGAAAAATTTTTTAAATGCGTTTCAGTGATAGGCTATGATTAATTTTCATTGATGATAAATAATGAAAATCCCATAGATTTCAAATCGCTCACTCATTTCTAAGGTATTCGTATTGTATTATGACTCAGAACACTTTCTCGGATGCTGAATCCGCTCGGGTCACACCTACCTACCCACACCTGTAATTTTACACATCCTGCTTTCATTTAATCATCATTTTTTTGTTTGTTACAGTAATACCAAGTGCTAGGAACATTCGTCACCTTCCATGCATATCGAGAAGAACCAAAGGGGAGGGAGTATGCATGTTTGCCATAGACTGTTTAAAAGCCAACGGTACTCACCTGGGTACCTGCATAGATCGATTTTATTTCGGATCTTGCTGTCAAATACCAGATTACATAAATCCAATTGATGACAATCGCATCGATGACGATTCAACATATTTAAAAGATTCACTGTCGTCGACGACTGTCACTCAGAAACCAACAGGTTATACGAAGTCAAACGTGACTGCAACTGGTACTAGGAATCCATCTACTACTAGGATATCATCTACAACTAGAATACCACCAACGAATAGGATACCATCTACGACTAAGTTACCTCCGTCTATGCATTATATAACAAAAAAACCAATAACCAACGATGTAGCTAAGCGTCCTGAAAAAATACCGAGTGGTACAAATTCAACTAAAGTGCAAAATTCTACGACTGACGTCAAAGTGCCAGAAATTATACCGAGCTTAAAACCATCAAGACATAATGTATCCAGTAATAAACCAATCACTTTGTCTACAACTACTACAACTGCTACTACTCCTTACAAGCCTTTTTACTTACCGTCTCGATATACGAGTACTCAAAGCACTCCAACTCAAAGCACTCCAACTCAAAGTACAACTCAAACCACCATCTACATTAACAACCATTTGTACAACGCCACTAAGACTACGTATACCTCAACTAGAAGACCAGTAACGAAGCCTATAATTACTACAGAATTACCGTTTAAAATTTCAACGTTCCAAACAGTACAAGAAAATGTAGCTTCTTCAACTAAAAGGCCAAATACGACAACCGTTTTTGTAACTAGAAAGCCAACCCCTTCCCAAAAACCCGATACGTCACTACCATTCGGTACTAGACTGCCATCAACTACTAAATCTCCGACGACAGTTCAAAGCAAACCTACAAGTAATGTACAGACAAAGAGACCATCATCTTCTACTACGACTACGACAATACTCACAACTCAACCACAAAAACCTGTGAGACCCACAATTGCACAAAAACCAAAACCGGAAAGACCGACAAATGTCATCAACGAAACTAAAACGACAACAATTAGAGCACCCATCAAAAGACCGCAAAACTCAACTCTTTCTAATAGAAGAACCACAACTCCAAAACCTACGACACCTATTGTTAAAAAACCGACGACGTTGAATACTACTGTAGCATCTACTCAAAAGCCTACAACTTTAATTTACAGACCATTTACAGGTTCAAGTTCTTCTCAAAAACCGACACAAAATACTAGACCTTCTGTTTTGACAAGCCAACAGTCAGTTTCGACACAAAAATATAACAGAACAACGACTCCACCTCCCAAAATCTCAATAAATACGACAGTACTTGCGAATGCTACACTGAAACCAACAGTGACAAAACGGCCAGCTTACAATGATTCAAAAATTGAAAGTACGACCAAAAAACCAGAAATAAAACCAATTAAAAAACCTGCACCTCCACTTCGACCTGTCATTCTTGAAAATAAACCAACAAAAAACGCAACATTGACCAAACCGACGACAGCAATTCAAGAAACTTCAACAAATTTAACAGCGACTACTTTAAAACCAACAACCTCCATGAAACCAGAAACAATTACAAATGCAACTACTAAACCGCCAATTTCATCAACATCTCAGAAACAACCCCAGACAACAATAAATCCCCTGACTAACGAGGTAGATGGTCCAATCGTAAACAAGCCCACAGTAGCTCAAACACTAATAATATCTACATCTACAGAAAAGATCGGCTTGGTTACCTGGTCCAATTTCGGAGACGTCACAGAATCTGGAATACCAAACATCACCAATTCAGAAGGATGGTCACCGGCAACACCAGTAGAAGGTTGGGTCCTTCTACAAACAGTAAGCCCTGATTCAGACAATGTAACAGGTTCCACTGTTCAACCGTCATATACGATCCAACCTTCGAAGAAACCCGTCACTAGTTCGACAAAACCCACCTTATCAACTCTGAACACAGTTACAAATGCTACGTCAAATTTGACCACATCTTCCGAAGAAGAGTTCAGCACTTTCATGTACGTCTCGGGAAGTCCTACTACACTACCAAGTAATTTTGGCTCAACTGAAGGACCTTTAATCCTTGATTCGACCACATTGAGTTCCAATTTGAGTTCTACAACTTCGAACGATTCTACTACGGAAATAACTAGCACTGATAAAGTTAACCAAAATCAAACAGGTATGTACTCCGCATATGTGTAATTATCGTGTAATTTTTATTATCAACTAAAATGTAATTTTTATTAATAGATGTTGCTTTCAATGGAACTGAAACGACCGATGATCTAGCAGCATCTACTGAAAAATCGACAGTGTCTCCAATTGAAGTCATCACTTCCACTGGGTCACCATTGGTCTCGAGTGATTCCGTCAACATGACTGATTATACTGACGGTACATAAGGATTGTCATAATTTAATAATGATGCTAAATTGACAATTAATACTAAGTTGTTTTGCGCTTATGCCATTCACGCATTAGAGGAAGTATCTTAAAACGGTTAAGTACCCAAAGCTTATTCGCCATGAAATTGGCCTATTGTTTTTTGTTTAGGTATTGAAACGTAATCAAGATTTGAAAAATACTCTTTTCCGCATTCGATAATGAGACAGGTTATTGTTGTTTATTTTGTATCATTAATATTTATGCTCACATGTTTGGGTGAACTTGGTCTGATAACCTCTCCTTTTTCTATGAAGATGGTTAAGCTGCACAACCTTTTTATAAATTGGGAATCTTTGAATACGGATTGTCAAAACGTATTAATTGATTCAAAATTGATGGCGTATAAAAATAAGAACTACGCTATGAGAGTCGGTGTCTTTGAACTTATCGTGAGGGTTGCTATATAAATCGATTAAATTTAATTAATTTATAATAATATAAAAATACACATTTAGTAAAATAATACATGTTCAGTAAGAAAGTAATCAGTACATCAATTGCTAAATATAATTTAAACAAAATAATGATTCTTTTTAAATTACATGTGTATGATTTTTGAATTTTAAACAAATGCTATATTTTTTAAATTTAAATCCAAATGATAATAATTTATGTTTTATTTGTAATTTCGATCGAACAATGAGCATTAAATTAAATTATTTATGTATAGTGCTTTTCACACGATCCGCTTGAAAGGACGCAATAAAATCCGAGAAAAAAAGATTCGAACAAATATGACATTGAAAAGAGATCCATACGTGGCAGGTATTTTCAATTATATATATTTAAAAAAAAATAATTAGTCGACCAAAATTTTCACCTCAATCATTTTCAAACGAAATTTCGATTTTTTTAACTACCAATTTTTATAATATGTCGTTGCAAATTAAGAGCAGTTTTGCTTCAGCATAATCACATCTCGTCGACGCTAATTAACTCTAATAGAGCAGGGGCTTTCAATCAAATATTTATGTACATGAGATTTAAAAATGAAAATTCAGTCTATATAGAAGGTGTCATAGCATATATATAGCTAGTGAAAATACTCTCCATATCATACTACCATCGCCAAAAGTTGAATACCTCTGGTGGTCAGCGATCGCTGCCGCTCGTCCGACCTATTTCATTGTCTCGCTTCGCTTCGCAAGAATCGCTCGGTTCTCGAGTGGCCCGTTCGCGGTTGGTGTGATGATGCTAAATTCGACTCTTTTGGTGTTGGCAGTGTGTGGCAGGAGGCTGTGGCCCGAGGCTCGTATCGTCGGAGGAGCAAGATCCACCTTCGGAAGGTGGCCATGGCAGATTTCCTTGCGACAGTGGCGCACCTCTACCTACCTGCACAAGTGTGGAGCAGCACTCCTCAACGAGAATTGGGCCATTACAGCGGCGCATTGCGTCGACAGGTATACATTACATTTCATCCTCAATGCTCGTTAAAAACGTATTTTTCCAATTATAACTAGCCTGATCTTATGATCAGCGTTACTGACTAACATTTTGCATATATAATTTTGAATATCCAAATAGGATTCTTGATATGGGTCTACTTACTTTGTCCATGCTTTGATATTTTCGAAACGCGTTTAAAATATTATAATACATATTTAGTTCCACTTGAAAATAAAGGAAAATAAGAGCATGTACCACATGAATTTATGTATATATTTATTGATCATAATTAATAATATACGGAGCTTAAATTGAAATAATATAAAATATGACCCAAATGTGTGGTAGTTACAATTTCCATATATGCGTATGTATATACGTACATACATTTATGCTTTTCAAAACTTATTAATGTTGAGTTGAAAGTAGTTTCGAAAGTGTGTTTACCTTTAACTAGTATTTGCTGTTTAAATACAATATTGAATACTAACTTTATATTGAAAAATCATTAATAACCACATGTGTTCATGCTATGTAAGTACTTATTATTAAGATTAAAATCAATCTACATTAGTTGCAAATATATGATTAGCGAAAGAATCTGGTTCACTAAGAGACCGGAAAGAGTTGAGAATTTAAATATTTATAATATAACCGTATTCAAATAAAATATGTAATAATTATTATATAGGTAAGTTTTAGCAGTGCATTTAAAAACAATAGCTTTGTTCCTTAGAACGAATCATTTGCGCATTAGAATAAAAAAAATGTGCATTAAATATATATATTTCTTTTAAATGAAAAATGTTAAATTAAGCAGTATCTTATTTGTAGTATGAAATAAAAAAAATGTTTTGATCATTTAACAATTAAAAAGTACACAGTTATAGGTAGAATTGAAAAACTCTCTTGATTTCGACTACATACATACAACAAATTTGCAGTTCAATTAATACATTCTTAAGAGTTATTAAGATTAAACACCTATTATTCAGAGTGGGCCAACTTTGACGGTACATGCTCATGGTTCATAGTTTTGCTCAGCTTTAATTCACATTTCATTCATTTTAGGTTGCTTTATATTTTTTCTGTTGCGAAAGTAATATTAAATGCCCAAATTTTATATTAAAGTGCTGACCTAATAATAACAATGTATTTGTAATTTTCCAAAGGATGCAGTTATTTATTTTTTTTTTTTTATATTTTTTTTAGTTTTTAGTCTTATTGCTAATTTCATTTTTTTAAATGTACAAATATTATAACAAAAGAACATAAGACTATTTATGTTTCTTTTGTTTTATTATCTAATTATATTTTTTTTCTATTGCTATTTCTATTTTAATATACATATGTATGAGAAATTATTTTTAAATTGTACATTTATATTTTTAAATGATATAATTTTTTTTTCAATTTACACAAATTTTATGAAATCCTTACGAAATGCGCATTTAAATTGTCCCCATATTACATACATATATGGCTTTAATTATTGCTTTCGACGAAATCGAAATACTTCGATTTTGACGAATATATTTCGACGAATCTTAAAATACGGAAAGAAAACGTTGAATATATAATGTTATATAATATATGTATTTAGGAGGAAGTACAACTGACAATAATTGTCGTATAATAGAAACCTTGAAAAATTTTAAACACATATCGACGCATTATTATGCAAAAATAAGTTTACTTCACAAAAATGGGCTCATATGTCAATTGTTTCCGTGTGCTTCTTAATTTCACGACATTTGTCTCGTTGACAGACTTCATTTCAGTCGACAAATCTTGCTGTTTATATGTATGTTTGTATATGATTTAATGGATGATTTATCTATAATTTAAAAGCGACATGGTTCATCTGTTAAATGTTGAAATCGTGACCAGTTTGTATTTATAAGGAAATAATAGATTCTTATATACCAACTGCTTATTGTGTACTATTAATGGAATAAATTGCTACTGCTCATATAAAATTAATCTAATATCTACGTAATATAATCTGCATAATCAAATATGTTTAATTTCAGTGTTCCTCCATCTGATCTTCTTTTGAGACTTGGAGAACACGACTTGGCCAGCGAAGAAGAACCGTACGGTTTTCAAGAAAGACGAGTTCAAATAGTAGCGTCTCATCCGCAGTTTGATCCCAGAACTTTCGAATACGATCTAGCATTATTAAGGTAAATATCAGATTGGATCATTTTATCGATATCATACATATTTATGATGTAATTCGATTTCAATTCTAGGTTTTACGAACCGGTCACATTCCAGCCGAATATTTTACCAGTTTGTGTCCCAACTGATGATGAAGGATTTATAGGAAAAACTGCTTACGTTACGGGATGGGGAAGATTATACGAAGGTAATTTTATTTGACTGCGGATTGGAGATAGTAATTTCGAGAAATTTAATATATGACATTTATTATTTAGATGGTCCTCTGCCTAGTGTTCTTCAAGAAGTTAGCGTTCCCGTTATAGAGAACTCTCAATGTGAAAGTATGTATAGGAGTGCTGGTTATGTTGAACACATACCACATATTTTCATCTGTGCTGGATGGAAGAAAGGTGGTTTCGACAGCTGTGAAGGTATTCATATTTCGATTAATTTGAATTATTTAGTTATTTGAATGATTTTATATATTCGCTGGTATTTTTCAGGTGATTCTGGCGGCCCGATGGTTCTGCAAAGACCAGATAAAAGATTTTTGCTCGCTGGAGTGATATCATGGGGTATTGGATGTGCCGAACCAAATCAACCAGGAGTTTATACACGCATATCTCAATTCAGACATTGGATCAACCAAATCCTTCAATTTTAGTAACATTCGAGTGAAAGATAACGTTTCAAATGAATATACTCCCGTTCGAAGTCGAGCTGATGTCAATTCAGTGTAGTCTACTTAGGCGCCATACTTGATAGACCCTCAGTAATTGAAGGCTGTCTTAAATGTATGTAATACGATTACTAGATATTATATGAAAAAGACATTTTTAGTATTATTAAAATAAAATATTATTTATTGAATTAAAAAACTTAGAACAATATATATATATATAAAATATTTAAAAAATATGATTATAAATTGACTTGAAGAAAAAAAGTGTGATACCAGTGAATAAAGTGTAGAACTATTTTTTCTAATTCTGTGAATGAAATGTCATTTAATTACATAAGAATAATATTTACGTATAAAATTAGCGGAATAAAATTTTTTCATATTTATTTATTTATTCGAGAGCATCGATTATATTATTTAAAAACCAGTTGTAATGAATACAACAATGCCTAGCTATAAAAATATAATTGCATAATTGATTTGTATATATAATATTAAAATACATATTGTGATGAACGGGTGAATGGTGATAGTTGTGAATTTATATTAAAATTTATTGAATAATAACGAACAGTCAAAAATTATGATGAAAATGGTTGTATTCAAATATTTTCTGCTGAAAATAAAATGATCATTATACTAATAATATAAATTATTACATACATAATATTTTAAATTTTCTATAAGACTTAAAAAATACTCACATTTCCATTGATTGAATCTTTTGAGAACTACATAATTACAATCAACTGGTTTTATAAATGTTTTTGATTGAAAAAACCTATATTTTATATTATAAATAATGCAACGAATTTACTGAAAATTATATATTGTATAAAGAGGAAAAAAGTAATAAAAGTCATTTATATTTATGTGTTTTTTTATTGATTTCAAATTCACAATACTGACGAATTGAGTATGAAAATCGACGACTTAATTCGTATCGGAATCGTTTTATTTCTTAACTAAAAAAATTACAATATCTTACAAACTACATTACACATTATTTCATTGAATATTATACTATACTAATGACATTAAATTAAACTAATACGTATTATAAGTATAAAAATCACATTTGTTCTACTCATCTAGTTTTTACTTGCACTTTTAGTGTGTTATGTCTCTTTCGACGACTCTACTTTCTGTCTATCTAGCAATCGTTTCCTTACGATAGACGGATCATAACTAATTCTGAAATTTCTCCTACCTCTGCTCACTAATCTGCTTGTGTTGTTATTTCTGTAAAAAGGTACTTCTACTTTCTTCACGTGACCAGTTCTAGTACCAAATTGACCATCATCGATACCCACAGCCTCATATTCATCACTACCCTTACTACTGGATGTAGATCTTTCATCGCCGACGTCGTATCTTATGAACCTATCATATTCATTGGGCTGAGGTCTTCTGAAATCACTAGATGCTAGTTCCAACTGTTCACCGTCATCATCATGTCTTCTACTTGGTTTTTCTTTTCCCACTTTTACATTGACTGCATAGTTTTTAAGCTCAACTTTTTCAATGTGGCCCAACAGTCTTTTGTTATCCGATTCATCTGGAGGAACTTCATAGAAAATTTGTCCATTGTTGACAACAGATTTTTCAGAAGTTCCTCGTTCAGTTTGGAACATAACTGTATCATCGGCATCACTGTCTACTCTTGATATTTTGAATGGATTAATTTTATCTCTGTCTTCAGATTTAGGACTCGTATTAAAATAAGACTTAGTACTAACGTCAAAGTTTGAAGAGATTTTTCTGTTGTCTTCTATGTAAGGATTTGTCGTTTTTTGATGTACTGAAGTAGAAGTGCTAATAGTTGACCTAAAACTACCATCACGAAAGGGCGGCTTGTTTGCAATTGAATCATTTTTACCACGTCTGTTATTTTCGTCTAATGATTTTGTATCAAAATTGTATGGTTTGTCTGTTGAAAATTTTTTGTCACTATTGTTAATTCCACTAAAAGCTCTACCTCTCCTGCTAGATCCATCGAAATCTAAAACCCTTTCAGACCTTGTTTCTATATCAACTGGAATAAATACTGGCTGGAAAGCACTTTTGAAACCATTTTCGGGACTATAATTATCTTGGGAACGTTTTTCAACCGGCACTCTAGTTCTTTCGTCTCTCCTTTTAAAAGCTTTGCCAATTTCTTCAATTTGTTTCTCTTCGTTGAGCAATCTCTCTAAATTAGCTTTAGCATCCTTGTCACTCAATTTTCCTCTCAATGGTTCGTCCACCGTAAATATTTCGACATTATCGTCCGTAAACCGTTCCAATTTATCATCTAACTTTTCACCTGTGCTTAAAATTCGATCAACGGAAAATCTATCAGGACCTTTAACGATTCGTCCCTGTTTATCTTTTGGATCGTCGTTTGTATTGCTCGAAGAAATTAAAACTAATTTATCATCATCTGTATTGTTATCTGATGAAATATTTGTATCGGCAGTATTATTTTCTCTATCACGGCCGTTCCTAGAGCTATCCACGAATGAATCTATAGATAATGTTTGAGTTCCACCATTTCCTTTTTTCTCATCAGGTTTTTTGTCATCATCGAATCGACCTCTAGGTTCATCTTGTCTTCTGTTTACTCCAGCATCAGGGAATCCTCTTTTCTCATCTCTGGGTATATTGTTTCTTCCGTTTTCTTTATCAGATTTATAGAACGTTGAATTTGGAGGAGCTTCCTTGTGGAGATACGATACAGGCCAATATCTATAAAAAATGATTTTTCTTAGTAAATATGTCATTTTTAATGTATACACCAACATGAAGAATTTCTATTACCTTCCAGCTCCGAAACCTCCAGGTCTAGGTGGTTCCAAAAATCCAGGCCCTGAATCATCATCGGGTCTACCCGGAGCTCTTACCGGAATCCAGTGAGGTCTCGATGGTCTTTCAGGACCATAATTATGATGATATTTTACGCGATTCTTTTCAATCGTTGGCACACGAACGTATCCTTAAAAAAGAAAATAATAAATCTATAACAAAAGTATATGACTATGAAAGAGTTGACGAGTGCTTTAGGCATTGGAGAATCGTGCTATACTGAAAAGCTGTAAATGTGCTGGTGAACTACATATATGTATACTACAATTGCTCAGGCTGAAATCTCACCAGGTCTCGGATTATTATACTCATCATAGTACGAAATTGGACCATCTTTGTGTATGTCGTGCCAGTGGCGGCGATCACCTTGAGGAAGGTATGGTCTTCCTCTATGATGAGGACGACCTAACAAGGGATTTATATACATACATATTTACAAAGTAGAAGTAATTCATTCGGATCTTTAAAAAAATATATATCTACCTGGTAAATCGTTTCTATCAGTATCAGGCAAGTAACCAGGAGGTCTAGTCCATCCTAATCCCTGATTTGGAGATGAAGAAGAACCATGTCCGTATGGGTAGTAGCGGTCGCTACACGGCCTCCATTGAGAACGCGATGGTCCAACATAGCACCAAGGATAATTGAATCCTCTGGAATGTCCACAACGATGTCCAGGATGACAGCAATAGTCCCAACTTCCAATTTCACCTCCTTCAAGCTCACAACTCCAATATCCAGCTATCGGATTTGGTGCACATTTAGTTCCACGCCTGCATGGCCAACCAGATACGGTAAATACAGACCACGTATCTAAACCGAAAAAATATATTTTATTGCAAATAATTATTAAATTATAGTCAATCGTCATGAAATATAGTCAACCTTCATCAAATCTTCTATTCCACCCATGATCAGACGGTCGTCCAAAAAGTCCAGCGTATTCGCCGTGTCCGCTAGGATCAGGTCGAGTTACAGGCCTTCCAGATCCACTGTGTCCACTTGGGCCATATCCAGGTGGGGCTAATTCACTTGAACTTGGCGGGAATGGTGGTTGTATACCAGGTCCAGATGGTCTTCCAGGATATCTATGATCAGGTCTAGGTCCACGATCACCAAAACTACAAGCTGGGTCGAAAGTATTGTAGGCGAATAGCCAATGAGTCTTTGATTGCGTGTAATCCAAACTAGGTTGTAAGTCTCTTAGTTGTATATCAGATAGGAGGCAATTGTCCTTGCGAGGTGATAGATGAGGATCAGCTCTATGTAAATTTATAAGGATTAATTCGATGAGCCTTATGAAAAAGTATTTTTTTATAATAAGATAATACTTACGTGTAGCTGAAGCTCATACAGTTAAAGCTGATGGAGTCTGAAGATATACTTCTGCTTCTGCTACTTTCTCTCAATTTACTGCAATGGACTTTACAAGCATGCTCAGTAGGTAAGCGAGTTCCAATCCTTACAGCTTCAGGTAAAAGTTTTGCTGAAGTGTCATACTGCAGATAACACACTGGAAATAGATTATAATCAATTTCAAACTCATTTTATTTATAGAATTTTATCATAATATTTAACTATAATCAGTATTCAAATTACATTCGTCCTTTTTAGGTTCTCGAACTGGTCCTAAAGCATTGGGCGAATCTAAAGCGAATGGGTTCGGTTCACAACCATGACCATAACTTCCCCTTTCGTATAATTCGCAGGGTGGTGATTCGACAAGTCCTTCATGGCTGCGACCAACTTGAGGCCAATCTGTCAATTGACAGTTCTCTAATATGTCTCCAATAACTGGTGGTCCATATCTTCAAAAGTTTAATTAGATTTAAACCTATGTATATATGTATATGTAGATAATTTTCGAGTATTTATCTAACAGATAATTTACCTAAAGCTGAAAGCTCTGCACGTGAAATCCTGAGTCCTCAAACATTCTGCTTCACAATGAGCTATACTAGTAGCGACTAGCGCAATTTTGACAGCTCCAGAAGATAGTCTTCTACCCGATCTGACGCGCCAAAAGCACTCTACAATACAAAAATAGTATTCATTAAGTGCTATTATGGTCAAATTGATAGGCAAACAATGGTAAAATTTCGCAATGCGACAAAATGTTTTCTTCCGTCCATTGTCGTCTTTAGTTAGGTACAGACGATTTTGTTCAAACAAAAATGTATGATGTGCAGTCATTATTCATGCTGCAACGGCCGCAGTAATTCACCAAAAAACAGCTAAATCAACAGATTTTTTGCTGAAGCGAATTTGGATAATTGAAAGACAATGGATGGTGAATTTAAAATTAGGCACGTCGTGCTTGAGATATAATCGATGTTGTTCAGTTGTCATTTGATTTCCATAAATAAACTAAAATATTCATAAATAATACTGACCGCTCTCCATTCTATCGTCAGGGAAACGACCGGGGCGAACGGGGCGATCAGGGCGATCAGGGCGATCAGGACTATCGGGACGATCAGGGCGAACTGGACGATCAGGACGACTGGGACGATCAGGACGACTGGGACGACCTGGAGGACCTCCTGGACCACTCGGTCCACTGGGTCGATATTCCAAAAAGTGTTCACAATACTTTCGATCGTCATTCATAGCGTAAATATCAAAATCTCTATCTGGTTGTACGTCATTGTACAGATCCAAAGTTGGATAGAAGCGATCGCTCAAGAAGCAATTGTCTGATGGATTACGAGAATACCTAGATAATGGAATAAAATACAATAAAAAAATACCTCAATTGAACTAAAGGAACGTATTTATTTATCAATTATAATACCTGAAACTGTAGGAATTACATTCAAAGTGCTTTTCAGAGAAGCACAACATCTCACATTCGTAAATGTCGGGCACTGAAAATGCTTTCCTAACAACACCGCGACTCATCCGAAATCCAGAACCCGACCTAGAAGAACAATCTAAAAAAAAAAATAGCATTTATTATATTATCTTCTTATATATATCTAGAAATAGATTTAAAATTTCAATCACCATAAGGTTTTATAGGAATACCATCGCTGATCCAACTGTCGTGTTCGGAATTATAGTTATTTTGCTCATCATATTCATGACTGGAACTCCAAGATGAAGAAGAACTATGAGAATTGTGACCATAACTGTTTCCATACGCTCCCCAATACTCATCTTTTTTACCACCGCAGCATTTAGTTCCTTGATCTCGATGACCCAAATCAAAATAATTAAAATCGTGTTTATGCTTATCACCATAGTAATCTCCATAGTGAGCCACCCCTCTAGTTGGATACAGACTGTTATTAGGCAAATATTGCTTGTCGTAGTCGTGTCTGTCTAATCCCCAATAGTCATATGAGGACTTATGATCATCATGGCTACTATGGTGGCTTTGGTGACTTCCTCCATGTCCATAAGATCCACCGTACTGTCCCCAATTTTTATGATTCTTCCTTTCTCCTGCTATGTCGTATGGTATAAAATTCCTATCCCACCTTTTATCAATCTCGGCAGGATAAGGTTTATCCCTGTGCCTGTCCCAGTCCTTCAAATGAAAAAAATCCCCTCCCTGATGACCTCCTCTGTACGATTCAGCATTGCTTCCGTATCGGTTTTCCGAATTATAGGCAACCCATCCGTGGTTGTCCCATCGTCTATCATACGAGTCATGTCTATCATTAAATTTTCCACCATAATTTACAGGACGACTTGCACCTTGACATCCAGGACATCCAGAAACCCCAGACTCTTCTAACCAACGCGGCCAACTTAGACTGCAATCTGGAGCACTATTGCGGTCCAGTTCGTAAAAGTCGTAGTCTCTGTCTTCTACGAAGTCTTTCCTTAGATCTAAATGAGCTAATGGAGTTGACGTCATCTCACATAGACCTTTGCCTCTATTCGATGGATCTAATCTGTTAAATAAAACAAAATATAAATGAATTTCCTTAGTAATTTTATTGAAAAAAATACAATGTTGGATTTTATGAGCAACCAATTATTATATTATATATGGTATAAAATCATCGAAAGGATTTCATATGATGTCATCATTTTTAATGCCTTTTTTAGATGCAGATTAAAGTGACCCAAGTACGATTAATTAATTCAGGCACACTTTTTGTACTGAAATTAATAACAATTGTGAGCTCATCGCTATAATAAATTATAGCGTAATCACTTCAAGGTAGTACATAGGTACACATTGTTATATTGTTCACAATTACAATAACCACCATAAAATATTCTAAACTTAATTTATGATCGTTTTATACTATACAAAAAACATTGTTTGCATATTAAAAGGGAATTTTTATATGAATTCCAAATAATCTTCGTCTTCCTTCGATTGATAATAATCGCTCGCAAGTTCTCGTAGTGTGAAGCTTAACCTTTGTATGGTGTTGGTCGACAACCGCAATGACAGGTTGAAATTTAGTAGGGTTCAACATTATTGACGGCATCGAGGGAAATGGAAAACGGTCCATTATTATTTTGCACGAGCATTTTTGTTTCAAGGTATATAAGTGTGTGTGTGTAATCCGGCCCAGAAGACAATGGGATGGATGATGGCTATCAGCACAGACCAGCAGTGGTCGGCTTGCATAATGGCCCAGCGGAACCACTCGGTGTGAAGCGGATCAGGGTTAACGCATGCATAATGCACCCAATACATAGACGAAAGGTAACAAGCACACGTACACAGTCGAATTGCCGATTATACTAATCGAAAAATCCGTGAAAATTCGTCAAGTTCAAGATGACTGTGAGACAACTTGGTCGCCAGTTGAGATTTTTATCTTGAGATTTTTTTAGATTGAAAAATTTGATAGAAAATGGAAAATGGATGGTTATACTTTTTAAGAGGAACTTATTATATGTATGTATAGGTATAAATGTATAAATATGAAATATTAAAAATTTTATGGAAAAAGTTAAAACTGAATGTCTTAATAAGTTACATTTTAACGTTGTACTTCTGTTCGTTACCTTTAGCTTAATATATGTACATATGTATACTTTGAATTAAATAAGCAGTATAATTGGACAAATGGCATTGAATCGTAAGATCACTGGTTCAGCATCGAGGATATAATTTTTTGATAAATTAATAATAAAGTATGAAGTAAAAATTTGGACTCGTTTATGAATAAAATTTCACGGGAAAACTTTGTGACTTTTCACCTATGTACATATGTATGTACATTGTTAAAGTTTTAAGTCTTAGAAATTAGAATAAATACACCATATTATTTTATAATTTTATTCTAAATACAACATATTATTACTACTATGTACTACTAAGTACCAGCGGCGTAGCTACCTCATTGCAAAGTCATGCAAAGCATGAGAGCCCAGCTTGACAGGGGGTCCAAATTTATATATACACTCAATATAATTTAATATTGTTGAAAATATCTAAACATTGAAAGTAAGACAAATGATACAAATCACACATTTGTTCGTATATACAGAATATTACTTTGCTTCACCTTTATTTTACGACCCACAACTGCGAAATGATCTAAGCAACTATTTGGGCTTGTAACGTTGCAGATCATAAAAAGCCCCTTGGGTATAAGCGGGATAATTAATCACGTAACGCAATTATTAAAAATACTTAATTGGAAATATATCGATAAAACTCGAGAAAGATTTTTTTTAAATCGGTGAGCTAAGTTAAATTTATTTTTCGTAGAATTACATATTATACTATAGTAGTCCTATGTTAATATGTATATATATAAACAAACAATTTGAATTATTTCATCTCATAATTTTAAAAATCAGGTTAAGGGGGGGGGGGGAAAGTGAGGTGGCCTTTCGATAAATTTCTCATGAGGGCCCAAAATCCTTAGCTACATTACTGATAAGTACATTTAACATAATTTGTAACAATTATTTTTTATCTTAATAATTATTTGCAGTTACGTCGTTTAGCCCAAAATATTATAATACCACTCTTCTTAGAGTTCACGCTTACCATACGTATTGTGCAATCATTATTATGAAGACTCATTTTTTTCAGATAAATAATAAAAGCATTTTTCCTACAATCATTCGCAATTAACGGTAAATCTGAAATAAAATACAATGGCAAGCGGTGCGATCGCAAAGAGATTTCTCACGATTAAAAACATACAATTTACCAAAAATAAAAAATAGAATTTAACTACTTAAGGTCGTTCAGTGAGCTTCAATGAAATTGAAAATAAATAAACACTATATTTTCAAGCAATAAAAATATTTTAGAATGAGAACGGTTCGATACCATTCAGTCGGATACGGCTATTTAACACCACCTATCAACAATGGTGTTTTGTTTCTTGTATTCGCATGGTGTTTTACCATAATCGACATCGCCTTATGGTGGGCATCTGAAGCTGCAGGAAACCGCTCGTTCTACCCCGATGATGGTATGTGTCATTGCGTAAAAAAAACTATTGTTCAATAGCCAAATGTAGCTGTTGCAACACAGCTCAAGCTACATATTGAGTTTTAGACCAGAACTACATATGTACATACATCAATCTCAAAAAAGTCTTAATATCATAATTGAAATCTTATACAAAAGCTATTTTGACTACTTATCTTCCAGGCACTATTGCAATTTTAAATTTAAAACAGTATATAGATAATAAAAAAATCATACCTGTAGTTGAAAGTCTCACAATCGAATCTTCGTTCTTCGGAGCATTCCCTTTGACAATCATCTAATCTTTCGCAAGGGACAACTCTTAAAACGACCCTACCCAACACTCTCTTTCCGGCCAAAACTCTTCTGTAACAAGCTGCAAATATGTAACAATTAAAATCACATTTGTAATTTTGACATACATTAGAATCGTTAACGAGGATAAATTGGAGTCACAATTGCACATGTTGCGTGCTAATCAGATAAATTTAATTACACGTTTGAAAATTATTGTATTTGTAATTTATTCAATGCTAAATCGTGATGTTCAATTAAACTTAAACGCAAAATTTGTGTGCGTTGAAAAATAAAATAAAAATCGACTATTGTTTTACATAGAATCATACTATGTACATAGTAATTAAAAATTTAATTTACATATTTATTTTCAAACATTTTTTAGTGTAAATAATATAAAATGCTTGTATTTATATTAAGTAAAATGGTTGAACTTCAAATAAACGATCTTTAGTTTTAATAATACATATGTAGTTTGAAAGCTTTTAAGCGTACAAAGTAAATGACATTTACATATGTATAGGTATGTATATATGTATGTATGTAGTATGTAGGATCAGCATTCGTCAAGTAAAGAAACCGCATATGTGTCTACATGTGAACTTTTGCTTTTGAAAAGTAAGAGTTCATACAATAACCGTAACAAATGGCAATTAAAGCGTTCTCGCGCATTTACAATGTGTGTTTGTGTGTGTGTGTGGTAAAGTGCAAGATTATTTTACACATGCGCCTGCACACACGTTTCTTACAACATTTTTATATAGCGAATAACAGCGAATGCGGAAGTGTCGGTGGTGTTGCTTGATCGCTAGATATATGTATGGTGTTGAGAAAAATGGAAATGATTTTGTGGCAACACTTTCGGGATTAATTGCAAGACACACTTTCGATTGGTACACTTCGAAGAAACTGGCAATAAAGTAGTCAGTTCAAATGCATAATGATTTCGCGGAAAAGTATCAACGGATCTTCCTTTAGAAAGTATATACTTAAGCCTTGCATTTTTCAATGCAAAATTTCAGTGTGAGAGCTTTTAATCATTGAAAGCTTATTAGCTTATTGAGTAAGGATGCAGATGATGCTTTTACATTTTAATGTTCTAATATTTCATATTTTTTATATTCAAAAGCCCTGATTTATTTCATTGATTTGAAATTTCATATTTTTTAAAGTTTCATTATGTCCTCGTCCATAGGTTCACTTGACAGAAAATTTTTGCTGAGAACGTGAATTTTTCCGAGTAATTAGTTGGAAAGTCACAGTTTTTATTTATCTATTTCTTACAAAATGTCTTTGTATATAACTATTGATTGAAGAATTTATAAGTGTTGTTTTTATAAAATGGAAAAATCTTTGTTTTACACGAAAATACTAAGCCATACAATTTAATTTATAAACTTTATCTATTTCGCTGGAATTTGTAAATGTAAAACTATTTATTAAAATTATAAATAAACATTTGAATTACATGTGTAACATATGTACACATACATATATGTACAATATATAAACATATATTATAAAAAAAATCATATTAAACCTTATTTACAAAAGCTACCTGCATATGTATATTTAAAACATAAAATTTTGATTATAAATATAATTAAAGGTAAAATCATAAAGTATAAAATTATAGCTACCTTTAGCATCCTCGACGATGATTACAGAACTGTACGAATTTGCGTAGAAAAATAGTTCTACTAGGAACGTTATCACAGACACATATTTAATATTAGTCATCATTTTTTCGTAGTATTAAATTTAAATTATATACAACACTTGAGAGTCCTAGCTAACACGAGAGGTCACAGAGTAGTTTTTTTTTAAAAGGGTCCTAATTTCTAAAATTGTCCTGGCATGTTCTCGTGCGCGCACTCGCACCGGTTTCGTCATTCGCGGCGTATCGTCACTCGCGATCTGTCATCATTGTGATGCTAATAAAATAAAAACACTGGTCGAAAGCAAAACAGCGACATGGCAGTGTTAATAATGAATATCAATGTCTGTCTGTCATGCCGCGGATCTGGGCAAGCGCATTCGGTAGCGGCCCAACAACGACTGGGATTGGATAGTGGGAATCGTAGGTGTTTTATATGTGGCTAGACGCCAATGGGTTAACGATATTGTTGTTTACGAGACGACAACAATAACAAGACGAAAATTCGTAGCAAGAAATTAAAAAAAATATATTAATCTTTGTCGACAGCGAATCTCACGCGGTGATCCATCTATCGGGTAACCCTGGACGTTTACAATGATTGTTATTACTTTTTTATTTTAATACATGGCACTTTTTCAATTAAGATATCGAACAATTAAATTAGAGGCGAACTTTTCTATGAAATAACAGCTATTCAATTTTTCAAAAGATCATTCAATTTTTCCCCTCAAGATCTGGAACGTCCGGCGTATCGTTTTTATGTTTACATACGTACTAATCGTTCGTCAGGATTTCACTCTAAACATATTTTTAAGTGGAAAAATGGTCAGTAACATTACAAAAATTTTCTGATACTATATACATATGTATATACAAACATACATATGTAGATGTAAAATGAATGGTCAGTATTCTACTTCCAGTTGTTGGATTTTATTAATTATTTTTTAATTACGTGAAATCACTATACAGATATGTATGTATATATTATATACATATTATATCGGTCTCCTTGACTGGCCAGAATGTGAAATTACCGAAAACGCAAATATCGGAAGGCAAAGATCGAAAATCGAAAGATCTTAAGTCGAAAGATCAAAAAAAAGGGTGCATGGTAAACGGTACATACTCACTTAATTTACGCGAGCAGGATACAACAGGTACAAGAGGAACAGGCTTTTCCTCCCGTATTAATTTGCGTATGTACCGTTTACCATGCACCCTTATTTTTTGATTTTTCGACATAAGATCTTTCGTTTGCCTTCCGATATTTGCGTTTTCGGTAATTTCACATTCCCGCCCGTGAGGTAGACCCATATTATACACATTACATATCAAGAAGATAAAAATAATTTAAAATAAAATATTGAAATATTGTTTTAAAAAAATTACTACTTCTGGTTTACGAATTCTGACCAAAACTTTAATCACTATAAATTAGCACATAAAGATCCCCTAGAGTCTGGAGTCTAGACTTAAGAAGACCGAAGCATCAAAATATTTCAAAATAAAATTTTGATTATATATATATATATATATATATATATATATATATATATATATATATATATATATATATATATATATATTATATAATTGCGCCGGGGAGCACCAGGGGCGAAGGGTGGAGGGGGGCCCCGGATTCTGGTATAATCTAATATATAATTTTACAAGAGACTTTGTATGTATGTAACTATCGTTAAATTTAATAAAACAAAAACAAATGAATATTCAAATAAATTTGAATAAAACAAACAACTATTCAAATCAATTGTTTACTATGAGATTGGCCATTTTTAAGAGGTTTATATTACAAATACCGAGCAAAGCCGGGTAAAACCACTTGTATGTACATATATAATAATATGTCACTCACAAGTTGTATAATAAATGGATCACTCGTATATCGTTCACGCATATTTGAGTTTTACAATACGTATTGTATTATTAATCGATCGCGTGATGAATGAATAGATCACTTTTACTATTAACGAGAATACACGTATTGATGTGAAATGGTACAAAATGCAAATATTAATTAGGGCTGTTAAATGTATCTACATACATACATGGTTATTAAAACTCGAAAATGTAATAATATATCCAGTAAACTCAAATACCCATATTCTTCGGAAATCTAAAAAAACATATGAAATATTATTTGTACATATGTATGTATGTATATATACATAGAAGGAAACTTAGTATCGTCCAAAAATATTACTTTGAAAATCACTGATATGCATGCAAATTTTAACTGTCGTGAAGCATAAACGTTTGTATCGTTTGCATATATCATTTTTCAAAACCCAACCGGTCGATGAATAGACAATGCTGTGTAGTATGTAAACTCGGCGTCATTTGACAAATTGAAATCGCTTTTAATGATTGCAATGATGAAGTGTCTGTGTGTATGGTAATTAAAGTGATCATAGGCTGTTAGGTGTAACAATGGTGGCCAACTAGCCGTCGATTTGGAATTGAACAACGATGATGGTTACATCAGTTGCCGACACAAGGCTGATTACCTCAATTGTAACTAACCACGGATAACAATGACCGCACTGTTTTCAGGGGTGATGAAACTTTTTTCTATTCCGGAATTGATTAGAACGTCGGCGTAGCTCGGTAGTGAATATATTAGCGATCATCTAAAAAATGATTGATTTTTCTCGTCGGTATTTTGACGGTCACGATCAATGGAATTTTTTACATGAAAATAATTAGCCCGTCATGCCGAAAGTTGTATACAAATTTATGCATAAAAAATGTGTAATCTCTCTATGATCAAAATTTTGTAATTCATTACACGAGTTTTTATAAAAAATAGTCAGTCATTTTTGTTCATAGAATAGAATTATTGAAATATTTATCAAATAAATTTAATTTAATTGTTATTTCCATTCTGTATTTTGAAAATTCTTAATTAAAGAAATATAATTACTATAAATAGCAATCAAGTGATAAATATTGCAGTAAAATTAGTTTCATTTTTAAAATTAATTTAATTTAATTAATTATTTATCTCCTTGAAGAAGATAAATAAATGGAAGGCCATTTTCAATGGAAATGCAAAAACAATGGTAAAAAATTTTACGTGTCAAAGTTTAATACAATAGAGTGCAAACATGGAATTTTATTCAAAAAGCGATTTACTATGAAAAAGTTGGAAAATTCAACTTCAATTATGTTTGATTTAAATTTGAAGTAAAACGATGACAAAAGCTTTATCTAAACCGTATATTAAGATGTTTAAATATATTTAATATAATTTTATTAAGTTTAGAGCATGCTGTATATGCGCATTTGTAGTTTGAATTAATCGTTAGCTAGGTGATTAGGACCAATTTACATTTCGGTTTGATGCGAACGAACGAAAAACAATGACAATACTTCCTAGTAGACGTGTAAACGCACAAAAAACCCGTAATTTCATCACATTTAAATAGAATTAAACGCCATCGTTCACCCTTGAGAGCCGGAATGTCGACAAAAAAGTCCGAAACAAAACAAAACGAAACACAAAACAAAAAAAAATCAAACAGAAGATTGGATAGAAAAGATAAGAAGATCCGCAAACGATTCGAAAAATGGACGCTGAATCATGCACACAGTAATCGCACTTCCTAAACATAAATATATGTATTCTTATTATATCACTAATTGAAGGCCGTTAGAAGTAAGTGACCGTTGACAAATTAAGATGACTTCTGGTATAGTTACATATGTACTTTAATGATCCAATGATCGACGAAACCCTCTAACTTTTACACAGATATAAAACCGAACGATTGATACTGCATTGTAATCGCGGTCTGTTTGTGTAATGCGCGTATTTACTGTGAAAACGTAAGGAAAATCGTCGGAAAAACGCCATCGATTGTGTGTGGAATTCGCATTAGAATACAAAGCGTTTCAGAAAATGGCGTGTAGTCTTTTTTCGCGCGCATATAAATCGTCAATATTCAGATCATTAACATATTTTCATTTTGCAAAACGACAAGATAGTAATCTCCACGGTATTTCTAACTCATTCACATGATTACAATTAATTATATATTAATTTCCAAGCGATAAGAATGCGTTTGCCCACACTTCAAGGAGATTTTTATTTATAAATGAAGCTTAATTTCTAAATTAAATAAATGCTATACAAAATATAAATGGGTAATAACTATTATGAAATCACAGCTTATGATATCAACGATAAAATATTCGTAATTATAAATATTACTATAATATTTTATAACAATAACTTTGCCTTTATTATATACATAGTATATAATAAAGCCAGCAGCATAGCTTATATAATTAGCCAGCAGCATAGCTCGGACGTTAAGCTTCTGCTTACCGTCAAGAAGGTGCCGGGTTCTATCCCTGAATGAAAATGAATTTTTCAGAGTATGCTGTTGGTCAGACCTGGATTTGTGACTCCAGGTTGATCGTTTCCTATCAGAGTTTGCCAATTTTCTCTGATTTCATTGTTGAAACGGTTCCCGGAAAAAAAAATTGGCTAAAAATCCTTCCTACCTACTATGTCACCACTATTTGAAATTTGATTGATGTACAATAAAAATTTATGTACAATTCATAGATGTCTCGTTAATTTGCGAGTTTTTTCAGTGTCTCGCAATTCAACGACTTATAATAAAAATGCTGCATTTGTATTTGTAATTGGCCAGGAAGGCGCATTGGGATTTACCTGTAAGGCCTTCCTGGTATATATGTAAAAATAAAAAATAAATAAAAATAAGTTCTTAATATAAAAATATATTGGATTTTAAAGACAAACATATGTGTCATTTCAAATGCTTTCAAACATGTTAATCATGTACTATATTAAGTAAAGAAGGATTTTATGTAGATATTTAAAGTTCAGAGGTGCATATGTACATCCTACAATGGGTTCACATGTGTTTAAATATTTAAATGGATCAACGACCAATTAGTTAATTGTACATTAATTAAGGTCCCATTGCGCGCTCTATTTCAAACAGTACATATGTACACAGTGTTGCCATTGAAAAATCGGAAACACACATTTCATACCTCGGTGGAATATATGAATATTCATTGTGTGACATCAGTTAATTTGATGCAAGTCCTGCATAGAAAACCAACACAACATCCACGTTCTCAAGGACCGCTAGATAATAGAGATGCGACCGCGAAACGCAGTTCAATTTAGCTGGCGTGCACGCTAAACTCTGTGGCCAGTGTTAAAAAAAATACAATAATGCGTTCACTGGAACAATTGATCTTTTGATCGTGGAATATGATTGAAAAATCTCATCGAGCAAACAAGACCTCTAGGAAAATGGTCGCAAGACAATGGACTTCAGAATCCTCGTATTTTATTATTTTGACCTTTAATTTTTGAATGAAAATATTGTTGATTTGTTCTAGAAACAGGCGTCGGCTCGATTTTACGCAATATGACACATTTTAGTATTGAAACGCGTGTGAGTGGCCTGCTTCATTATTCGATATGGAGTCGATACACAACCGTTGGACTGCGAATCTATTGTGTATTGTTTGCAATTAAATTTTATTTACCATTTCATTTTACTATCGAAAGCTAACGTCGACTTTTCGTTTCATCGAAAGAACTGTTTCTGTATCCTCTAATAGGATATAAAAATGCATTTAAGAACTTGTGACATACGTACATAATATGTAAGCTGAAGAAAAAAGCTCTATTTTAAAACTTGATGTCATTGAATGGCGTTCAAAAGTGTGATAAAATTACTTAAAGCATTTGACTTAGTCATATTTAAAAAAAAAATTACGATAGTATTCAAATATGTATAATATATGTACATCAGGGCTGTCCAACTCTAGGTTCTCGGGGACGCATTAAATTAAAAAAATATCCGCGAGCAGCATCCAGATAATTGAATACAGTACATATTAAATATTAAATATCCAGAAAAGTTAATCTTTAGTCAGATATAAAAATAAAAAAATCAAAGATTTTATTAAGTTTTTATTTAAACAATAGACAAGATACAATACGTGTTTATTTCATTTGATTGAGAACTCTGCGGTAGTTCGACTTCGTTTATTCATAAGAAGGTAACTTCAATATTTGTAGTTGTCAATCTTATTAAATTTGAAAGAGATTTATATATCAATGAACATGTAGAGTTTAATGTTCCTCAACTTCGGGTATCTCTATATTGGTAGTAATTTAAAAAACTTTCATCCTTTTTCAATTCTGTTAATATAAAAAGTATATATATATATATACATATATAAAGTGGTTTGCGTGGAGTTAAGAATATACATAGAGATTTTCGATTAGAAGATTTAATAGCGTTTAATATCAATTTTTTTTTGCGCGTGAAAAGCCTCGGTGTAGACAGCCCTGATACAGAAGATAATATAATCAGTTACAAAGTTTAGATGGAATGAGAGCGTATTTATAATTGAAAGCCTTTTCCTATTTGAATATGTACTTGCTAATATAATTTATAAAAAAAAATAGCATCACTGTCCGTAACAATTACATTGCTAATTGCTTTATTGCGTTATTTTGAATGCGAACTATGCGATATCGTTTTTAGTATTTCGCACTGTATTGCCACGACAATGGTTTATTTTCATTTTTATCGATATTTCGGCCTTTTCTAGACACCATTAGGTGAGGGCTGTTCAACTACCGGTCCGCGACTATAGAATTTTATTGACAATTTTGTGCTAAACGACCTTGCATTGTGACATCGCTGAGTGGCTTTTGTTCAGCAAGGATGACGCTAATTACGCGCAAGTTGGCTTTCCAGGTCGACGTTCTTGCACAGTTCGACTTGTGACGTTTCAACTTATTATACGAAATGAAAGTGAAAATGGTCTATAAAAGTTCATTCTAAAAAAATATTTCAAATTCTTACCATTTCTTTTGATATCGGTCACGGTCCCATATCCAGGCTTCTTGGGTGGACCTACTGGTGCGCCTCCATAAGCGCCATCTTTATCTCCTTTATCCTTAATTTTACCATAGCCGTCGCTCAAACCATTTGGTCTATCATTATAAGCTGGATCTGGTCTATCGGAGTCGATAGCACCATAAGAACCTCCCCCTCCTATTTCTCCATAAACAGGCTTCTTTTGTGAATCTTGATATCCAGGCTTTTTATACGTTGAGCTTCCATACCCATCGTCATACCGATCGTTTATCGGTCTAATGTCAGAATAACCATAAGCTGGTCCATATCTATCATATTCATAACCATAACTTGGTCTTTTGTTAATTCCATAACCGTCACTAGGTCGCAATCCTCCGTAGCTTCCACTTGGTCTTTCGTAGGTAGAATCCGAACTAGGTCTATCTTGTTGATTTCCATAACCAGAAGCTGGTCTGTCATTGTATGGTACTTTTTGCGGTTTTCCATATCCAGAACTTGGGCTATCTTTATCATTGTATGGCCTTTTTTGTTCATTTCCATAACCTGGATTGGGTCTATCTTTATCACCTTGTGGCCTTCCATATCCTCCGTCATTATGAGGTTTGCTAGTTTGAGTTCCATAACTTGGATCAGGCCTGTCTTTATCAGGTTGAGGTCTTCCATATCCCCCATCATTTTGCGGTTTACTTGTCTGACTTCCATATCCTGGGTCTGGTCTATCTTTATCGCCGTAGGGTCTGTCTTGTTGACCTCCATAACTAGAATTTGGTCTGTCTTTTTGACCACCATACCCTGAACTTGGTCTGTCTTGTTGACCATCATATCCTGAGCTTGGTTTATCTTGTTGACCGCCATATCCTGAGCTTGGTCTGTCTTGTTGACCAGCATATCCCGAACTTGGTCTGTCTTGTTGACTACCATACCCTGAACTTGGTCTATCTTGTTGACCACCATATCCCGAGCTTGGTCTATCTTGTTGACCACCATATCCCGAGCTTGGTTTATCTTGTTGATCATAACTCGAGCTTGGTCTGTCTTGTTGTCCACCATATCCCGAACTTGGTCTGTTTTGTTGACTACCATACCCTGAACTTGGTTTATCTTGTTGTCCACCATATCCCGAGCTTGGTCTATCTTGTTGACCACCATATCCCGAAATTGGTCTGTCTTGTTGACCACCATATCCCGAACTTGGTCTGTCTTGTTGACCACCATATCCCGAACTTGGTCTATCTTGTTGACCACCATATCCTGAACTTGGTTTATCTTGTTGACTATCATATTCCCAACTTGGTCTGTCTTGTTGACCCCCGTAACCTGAA
Source organism: Arctopsyche grandis (assembly GCF_051622035.1). Lineage (NCBI taxonomy): Eukaryota > Metazoa > Arthropoda > Insecta > Trichoptera > Hydropsychidae > Arctopsyche > Arctopsyche grandis. Next base: position 20,487,839 of record NC_135358.1, read on the forward strand.
CTTGGTCTACCTTTGCTACCGTACGGTCTTTCTGGCTGACTTCCATATCCAATACTTGGCTTATCTTTATCTCCATAAGGTCTATCTTGTTGATTTCCATATCCAGAGCTTGGTCTATCTCCGTATGGTTTACTTAAACTACCATACCCCGGATCCGGTCGATCTCTGTCATAATAAGGTGTTTTATTAGGTTTATCATATCCCGAAGTTGGTTGATATCCCCCATAGCCGGAACTAGGTCTTCCTTGACTATTTTCATATCCAATGTTATACTTGTCTTTGTTGTTTCCATATTTATTATCATAGCTACCACTCGGTCTATAGTCATCATATTTACTACCGTAAACATCAGTTGGTTTTAAGATTGCTCCATAACCACTTTCTGGTCTTGTACCATAACCTCCACTGGGTGGATCTGGTCTATCCCTATCATAAAGACTTGGAGGTCTGTAATTAGATGCATAGCTATCGGAACTGATAGGCCTATTACTATTATACGAATTTATATCATTGTCACTATACTGATATTCGAACTTACTACTTGAACTGTGACTAGAACTATGTTGATTGAATTTATTTTTTTCATAGTAATAATTAGGGCTTAGATTATCATAACCATTTCCTCTATATCCATCAAGAGAATTGCTTGGCTTTTGGGCATAGTTATTATCTAATTTATCGTTAGAATATCCATAATTAGGTCCGTAAGCTACTGCTATTTTTTCCCCGTAAACTTGAGCTACTTCTTCGTTACTATGGTGACTTTGATAACCATCATATCTATCATAATAAGGTCTATTGCTTTGTGGTCGTTGATATGGCTTGTCATCATCCGACGAAGAGTACAATGGTTTTTCAGGACCTATAGGTCTATTGTGGTAACTGTTAGGCCTATAATCGTCATAAGCGTTCCCATAAACATCAGGTTTGTTGAAATAAGTAGGTCTCGGATCATCATAATAAGGACTACGATTATTGTAATAGTCGTCGGGTCTTCCGTAAGAATCTGATGGATATTTTTGATCTTTGTATGGATAGCTTTCGCCGTAAGTAGTTGGATTTGGTCTAGTGCCACCTTGTTGAGTGTATGGATTATTGGGTCGCTTCCAATGGAAATAATCATCGCTATTGTTATGATCGGAATTTCCATACGTGTAGTACCGATCTGATCCATCGTGATAGTTGGGTTTTGGGTCATAAGCATATAACGGTTCATTGTTATGAGATCCGTAAGAGTTGCCGCCGCCATAGGAACCACTTTCGTAAGAAGAAGACGAACTTCCACTATAGGAACTACTGCTGGAACCATGTGAATAAGTGCCACTATTAGAAGTGCCTGGATAATAAGGTTTATTACCTTCATTTCCATAAGAGCTTGGTTTACTGTTAGGAGAACTCCATCCATAAGGGGGTTTGTAGTCATCCTCGTAAGGTTTGATTGGCTTTTGTTGATATCCATCATCATTTCCATATGAAGGTCTTTGGTTGCTGTTATAACCATCATTGCTTGGACGCTGTGAGTACTTATCGTCGTCGTTTCCATAAGACGGTCTACGATTGTCATTATATCCACCAGAACTTGGACGTTTTGATTCATCAGAAGAGCCATAGCCAGGTCTACGATTGCTGTTGTAGCTATCTCTATCAGAGCTTGGACGTTGTGAGTGTTTATCAACATCGTTGGGTCTGTCGTTCCCGTAAGCTGGTCTTCGGTTTGAATTGTAACCATCTCTGTCATTGCTTGGACGTTGTGGATATTTTTTTTCACTTGTTCCGTAAGAAGGTCTTCGATTTGCATTACTGTCGTCATTTGGTCTTTTGCTTCCTCCAGAATAAGAGCTATCACTTTCCGGTCTTTCGTAAGATGTTGCAGGTTTAGATTTATCTTGATTGTACGGTCTTTCGTCAGGTTTTCTGTTTCCGTCGTAAGAGCTCGGGTCTGGTCTGGAGTCTGGTTCATAAGAGTCTAAGATAGGATCCGATTCCGGTCTAAATGTGACCAATGGATCTTGAATTTCATCTGGATTGTCGCAGTTGTCCCTCTTAGCGTATATGTCAAAATCGGGGTCGGAAATTGAGTCGTCCACTCTGATTTCGGAGGCTGATATTACGCGCACGCTCAGCTCGCAAGTTCCGTTTCCCTTGGCGCCGATTCTGAAATTGACGAGTTTAAAATTAGTCACGCGATGTGCAATGTCTTGCATGTTGTTAATAAGAATTGAAGTGTGTGGTTGACGTACCCAAAGCTGAAAGAGTTGCATCTGTCTTCATCGCTGGAGCATTCCCGTTCGCATTTGGAAAATAAAGGCGTATCCACGCGGCGTGCTGTGTCTGAACTAGGTAATCGTTCACCCAGGGCTACTCTTTCAAAACAGTCTAAGAGGAACAAAGTAAGTAAGTAAAATCAATTGTATAAGATTTTTCCTGATGTTAACTTCAAATTAGAAAAATTGGTTTATTTTAAATATCGTATATGAATATTATGTGTATGTAGATGGAACTAGTAATGGCTCAAATTAACAGATATTAATTTGAGCCCAAATTAAAATATGTACCAAAAGAAAATAAAAATAAATAAAGCTAAAAAAGTATGATTGATTTGGTTGCTGATAGGCTTAAATTTATGACGGTAGCTCATTGTTTTTTATTCATGTATAATTTAAAAAAAATACTAAGAAAAACAAACAATATGGGCCGTTATATTTGAAAGTGGCACAACTCGACTTTTCTTTATTTCGAGAAATATTTCGCAAAACATTAAATATAATGTCTTGCGTTTAACAACATTTAAAAATAATGATGGCCTGTAATATGTTTATTATGCTTCTCCAAAATTCTGGACATATCGAATTAAAAGAAGTGGTAACAATTTGTGAATTAAGTCAAACAGAAATAGTGTTTTTGGAACTGAAAATTGGACTTCCTCCATTTAAAAATATAACGGCTCAGATATGTATATTTTTCTAAGCCATTCAATTTTAAATGACATAATATAATAGTGATAACTTCTACCATAATAAAATAACCATTTCTACTGCTTAATAATTTCTAGGTAAAAAATCATAATCTTTCAACCTAAATTTTTTTGTCTAAGTACATAGTTTGATTGTTCCGGCCCAATAAGGAAAATCATATATTATATTATAGTTAAATAAATATCTTATATTTCATATAGAAATTCAATAGATTTTAGGATTATTATTTAATAGGGTTGAAGTATATGATATATATGTACATACATATATATGTATTTAGATTCTAATTATTACAATATATTTAAAATTATTAGAAATATCTTGTAGCCTTAGCACCACACACACACATAAATTAGCTGCTAAGCAAATAGTGAAAATAAATGAACTATTTTTTTTTTGTAAATTCAAAATATTTTTAAAGCATTCAAATATTTGAATAGGAATTAAAATAAAAAGCCTTTATTGACATCTATCGATTGAAATTGATACTAATATAATTTTTAAATGGAAAATATTCCGAAAATAATGACATTCAGAAGTCTAATCAATTTAGCAAATGTGAGAACCATTTTAACGACTGTATTTTAAAATACTGAATATCAAATATTTATAAAAACATTATCAAAACAATTTACCTTTCTTTGCTTCAATCAGTTGGCTGTCGATCGTGATAGAAGTCGATGGTGCGACAAATAAAAATGTTACAAACAAAACACTCGCAAACTTCATTTTCACCACTCTTGATTACAACCGGCACATACTTATCACGCGATTGACAAACAAATAACTACTTAATTGATTAAAATAAAAATACAAAAAGAAGACAATGCGATTTTCGAGACCGTTATCGTGATCGCTAGTGGAGTTTATTAAAACGCGATTATGACCATCGCTTTAGTCATCCTAATGATGATGATCGTGTGTTTACAAGCCGGCAGGCAATCTTCGCAGATGATTTACAATGAAAATGGTCGCTAAAGAAACTGACACTTTGAACGATGCGGTTCGGAATAAATTAGTCGGCGGATCAGTGGATAGACCCGCCAGTCGCAATATCCCAAAGCGGAATGACCAGTCCGAAGATGGGGCAAAAAAATATAGGAAACGTCAGTGAAAAAATGGTCGGCGCGAACAAGATGGAAGAGGCAAACGCGCGAAACGGAAGACAGGTGTAAGTGTAACAACGTGCATGAGGATTAATCGGTGGGGTTATTATACAGACGAAGCGAAGTTATGTACGCCAAATTATCCTAGTGAAAGCTAGAGCTTTATGATAAATCATATGTATAGCTTGTTGGGGAGCTCAATATAAGATCACCATTTCGTTAAATGTACTTTCCTTCATTTTCCTTGTTGCAAATTGAATGATCTGTTTTATAGTATTTTTTTTCTTAAAGTTACTTCTGAACAACCCAGAATTGGTTACATTTTTCGCAAGGAAGCAATTATGAAATTTGAGTTAATTTTTATTGGACTTGGAGTTGAGATGTCATGTATGTATTACTAATCGGTTGTTTTCGATTAAAAAATTTCATATCATATTCGGAAAGGTTTAAAAATTTGGGAAAACCTTATATAATTTTCCTTTTCTTATTATACCATGTATTTATTGGGTGAAGAAAATCATTGAAAACAACCGTTAAAATTCATTTTCCTACCCTTAAGAAGAGAACAAAAAATTAACAAAGAAAATGAATAAAAATTTTCCAACTATACATTACCATTTAATATATGTATATGTAGGTATAGATATTTATGTAATAGATGTTTAAATAAATGGGATAGTGAGACAAGGTTTGAAAGCAAATTTATTTTAACCAACATTATTTTAATTCATGAAATTTCTTGAATTTTGATTATTTTGACAATAATTTTATTAATTTGTATAAAAATTTTTGTAATAATGTTGAAATTATGAAATTATCATAAGAGCATTGTTGTTCATTTGGGAATTTTCTATGATTTTTCTGTATGCTATTTAATAATACATACCTTTATTATCTAATTAGTGATACTTAAGTATATATTATGATATAATTAAAGCAGTTCCACAACAGAGCTTTTAAAGCAATTAGATTTACTATGAGCGCAACCCTTGACTACATAAATATACATACATATTATATAGTTCAAGTCCTATTAATTTTCAAGGCTGGGCACATTGCCCATCGTAAAATTTATAAGAGCTCGTAAAATTAAATTAAGAGGTAAATTAATCACTGAGAGGCATAAATCCAACGTTGAATCATCGACGAATTCAAGATAACTTATCATTTCATCGAATTCGAATACTCTTTTTTGATTGGAAAGTATTCCCGACGTGACTTACAGATGTACTGTATATATTAAACATATTAAAATATAGTAAATTGACGGTCTTTGACCGACGTCGTAGAGGATGTTCTTCGGCGTCTGCGAAATCGGCCAACCACGGAGATGCGTCACTTCACAACCAACAAATTAACAACTATCCGATTTTGAAAATTATACAACGCACATAAGTGAAGCAACCCTATTTTTAAAAATTAATAATCGATTATAATGATAATGAAAAATTACGGAAACCCAAAAATTATATATGTTTTTATCGTACCTAAATATATGATTATTGTATATGAAAATTCGACGTGGGATCAATTCACAACGTCTATAATTAATTTTTAGTTTCAGTAAACAATGCTTATATGAAAAATGTAGTACAAAAACAACTAAATGTTTTTTCAAGGAATGCGGATTGCATCTAGATGCTTTCTGTATGAGCAGAGGATACTGTCGATTGCATTGTTCTGTCTAATGTAGAGACAATTGTTACACCTCCAAGATAAAAAGAGACAAATGTATTGATACGTGTATTGGTATACAAAGGACGGAAAGCTTTTTGCGCAATAAACTTTTTGATTGAGCGTTAAATTCGCTTATCTGTTCGAGCGCCGATAATAAAAATAATAAACTATAGGTATTTATTTGAATACTTTTCAGACTTAATGATTTTCGGAATAACGGGGTGATTCCGTAATGACATCATCGCCGTATAAAATAACTATTTTTTTCGTTAAGAAAAACGATTTATTATTTCCGCGCGATGAACATAAGAACATTATCATCGGTTGCAGAGTTTAGGCGGGAACCGGATTGAATAATTATAATTTTTTTGTATTGTAATTTAAGTCCAATAAATCGTTTCGATTCGCAGGGTCGTCGAAATATATTTTAAATATAATATAAATGAATGAAAAATTTGTATTCGCATTTTTAAGCGTAGAAATTTTGTATATCGATGGCTTGGTGAACAGATATCGTATGTACAGTTTTGAATTTGTATCAAATTTCAAGTTTGTAGATGCTGGAATAATTCAGCATTTTTCTTTCCTTTCCTTGAAAGGAAAAATCTGAATAATTTCAACATCTACAAATTTAAAATTCGATACAAATTAAAAAAATCGGAATACATTTAAAGTTTCAGATTGATACGTTCACGGGTGTGGACAGAGTAGTGGCGACAACATTTTATAAAATTTATAATTTCTATTACATGTAAAAAAATTTCAGTTCGATTCAGGTAGCGGTTTGGCAGATAATTGAATTCACAAACTTAAAAAAAAGGCGACACCTATAAGGGGAGGTACCATTTCCAGTCAACTTAAAAATTTGAAAAAAATTAACGCCATGTCCATAAGAATTTCAATAACCAATACTAAGTTTCAGTTCGATAGGACTAACGGTTTTTTTAGATCATGAAAACGTGATCAGTTATCGATTCCGAGTTTGAATCAGTCAAAATCTCGAGTTCGAATTTTCGCATTATCACAAAACTTCATCTATCGTTACTACGTACAATAGATAAAGTAAAAAGGACATATGTACAATATCTGTGCACCAAGCCATCGATATAATGTGAATTTTGAAATTAGTTTTGAAATATTGTATTGAAATGCAATGCCGAGAATATTATTTTAAACAAATATGTATATTTATGTACATGCTACAGTCCAAGTGTACGTTTCATTCGTTCTTGAACATAATAGTTTGTTCATACACGAACGAATCTGGCCAGTTATAGTGTACACGAAAGAACAAATTGACAAATGAACTACTTTGTTCATGCACAAGTATTCTCAATCGTTTGTCCCATCCTCTATGTACATATCCAACGAATATAAGTATCCTAAATGGTTTTCAAAAGATTTAATTAAGATTATTTAAAGAAAAGTTTACGTCCATAAAATTTGGAAATCAATGAAATGTTGCATCGCACGTGCTGATTATTTTATCTCTGCGTAAATTGGTAAAATCAATTATGGAAGAATGCCGTAAAAATTATATTTTAAATTGTGAAAGTGCCCTATCTAAGGAGCCGTCTGCTTTCTAAACGTTTTACTAAAAATATTCCTAGTACTATGCGATATGAGAACTGTGATGTGCATGGTTCCCAAAACATTGCTGATAAGTTTGCATGGTCATGCAAACTTATTCTGAACATGGTCAGTCTAACAGTATATGATAAAATGGCTGGTTCCCTCTTCTAAATCTAGATTGTTGCAATCAAAATGACTTCATTTATGGTTTTAAAAGACTGAAACCTAAACTGTCGGCTAGTCTAGATATCATTCCTGCGTGTGTGTTGAAAGCTTGCAAAGCTCCTTTAACTCAACCGCTATGTTTTATCTTCAATTTGGGAATTTTTCCAGATTTTTGGAAAATCCCAAAAATTGTCCCCATTTTATTAAAGGTTTTTTTTTTATTAAAAGACAGTTTATCAATTGTGAATTATAGACCGGTTGCGCTTCTTTCTGCTCCTGCCAAGGTATTCGAGGCAATTTTGCATCGGTATATCTACAATCACTTTGAACCGTATTTGATTGACCAACAACATGGATTTAGACGTTCTCGTTCAATAGTTACTAATTTGTTGTGTTTTTAAAATTACGTAAACAAATCGGTTGATACCAGAAACCGAGTTGAAGTATAAGCCGATTTCATGAAGGCCTTTGATATGGTGGATCATAATATTTTATTTGTAAAATTAAGACGTTTTGGTTTATCAAATGGCTTGATGCAACTTCCCGAAAATTACATTTTTGCAATTTGTCTATTATCACCCCAATTCCTCAAGAAAATTTATTTCACATTCTGGGTTACCTCAGGGGTCCAATCTGGGGACATTAATTTTAATTTACATTAATGACATTTCCAAAATAATAAAGTATTCGGACTATCTTTTATTCGCTGATGACCTCAAACTTTTCAAGACAGTTAAGTCTCATAATGACGCAGCCCTTCTCCAGTTGGACTTACATACATATGTAGATGCACTTAAGTTGGTCTGTAGAAAATAAATTAACTTTTAGGATTCAAAAATGATGTGTCCTCAATGTGACAAGATCTTCAAATCGCTTGATTTATCCCTATCACCTATGTATGTATAAGTGGTGTTGAACTAAAGTTTGTGGATGAATTTTGCGATTTGGGAGTCATGTCCTCAAATAATTTTTATTTTAAATGGCACATAGAAAATATTTGTTTGCGGGCCACAAAGATGCTTGGATTCTTACTACGAGTTAGTAAACCTTCCCAGAATGCGTTGGTGCTTAAAATTCTTTATGAATCTCTAGTACGTAGCATTCTAGAATTTTCTTCCATTATATGGAGTCCTACCCATATGACTCATTCATTGAAGATTGAGAGAATCCAAAAAGGGTTTCTCAGATATCTTTATATGAAATTGTATGGTTATTATCATTGGCTATATCCTAGTACATTCCTATTAGGGGCGTTAGGCTTCAATTCATTGGAGCCTCGTCGTGTTATGTTTCTGGGAAAGCACTTTTTTAAGTTATTAAATGGGATAGTAAACAATCCTCAGGTTCTTAATGAATTTAAGTTTTTTGCACCTAGTAAGTTCAGGGACCTGAGGAATCGTGATTTGTTTTCTCCTGTGGCTCGCACAAATACATATGTCGGCAGCGTCTACAATATCTAGAGCGATATATTTGCTCAACTGGGTTGCTGGTGAAATTGATATCTTCAATGTAGACTGTCCTAAACTGGTTGAGTGGTTGTTGAATAACACCAGTGGTTGATAAATGTAAATGATTTTTCCATCAAGATATAACAGATTTTATTATTATGATGTTATGGTTGTATGACTGGTCACAGTGACGCGTTAGAACTCTCTGCAATGTCACTGTGGCTTATATGCTAAAAATAAAATAAATAAATAAGTATATATATATTCTTACCCTAAGTAGCAATATTTTTAATATTAGTGGAAACAATAATGTTACAATGTGGTTTCCATAATAAAAGAAATGTATCAAAATAAAAGAAATCAATGTATATATTTATGTAAATACATCATATATATAAAGACGGTAATCTGTGTGTGTGTGGGTGTGTGTGTGTGTCCTAACTCTCGCCGAACATAATGAACGAATCGATTAATTCATTTTTCGACGAGACGACTTTGTCGCGACTCGAACCGATCACCCCAAATAGCCTGAATATGGGTCTAAATGAGCTAATGGTCTCTGACATCGTGCCAAATCCAATTTTTCATTTCGCCTTTTTTTTTTAAACATTAATTGAAATATTCCTTCTCGCCATATAAAAATACGTAATTTTAATAATTACGTATTTTACGTAGAACCATTTTTTTTTCTTTTCATATAAAACAATTAAATATATATTTTTAATTGAAATTATTGAAATTGAAATTATTGAAATTGAAATTATTGAAATTGAAATTAATTTATATTTTAGCGATATTTGAAAAAATAAAATCAATTCCAGGACGCCGACTCGAACCTACCCCCATCGCGCCCAGATCAATATACACTGACCAGTACACCATGATACGGATATAAAGGCTGCTCTAAATAACGTTAATATTCAATAATCGTACAGAACGTATGGACAACCAATCAAAACGGAGTCATATCTTCGGTAGTTGTCGGGAGAAGTCGGGTGTCATGGATCGAGTGAATCGATTTCGATTTGCAGTATCGCTCGGGGCGATATCTAATAATAATAGAAAAAAATAGGAAGTCTTTAAATAAATAATTGAAAACTCTCCATGGGAGTCTGCGTATTTTTAAGAATTGAAAATTATTACAAATAAAGAATTGAAAACTATCTATGAGAGTCTACGAAAATAACGGTTCCGGTTCCGGATTTTTTTTTTTAGTTTTATACGAGTATATAATAATTTTATACCAATGCGATGATGTTTCATCGGGCTATTCACTAGTTTATAATATTTAAACTAATACGCGAATATTAATGTATGTATGTACATGCATATTTACGTATTGAAATATAAATGTAATAGTGCCAAGATTGAGTCTAGAGGGTTAAAAGGTCACATGAAGTGTGTCATTTTTTTCAACCCTTTCAACGCCAATCAAATCGATCGCAAATGTGCACGTTTTGTCTGTAGAGTAGGTCGCGCTAAATATATTAATTAATAATTTTATATATTCGCATATATATTTAGTTTCGAAGTGTGTATTATTTTATTTTAATAATGACATAAATCGGTGTCCACGTAATTGACGCGATGGTCGGATGCGCTTTCCTGTGTAACCGGTTGCCAATTTCCTTTTATCGAATTCGATTTATTATTATATACATAAGAGCAAATCGGACCGGGAAATAAATATGCACCTTTCGCGGTACGTATCATTACTTTTTTTTGTTTTTGGATTTTAGCGGTCGATCGACGGAATTTGGGGTTTGATCTCCAATTGACCTCCCAAAGAACAGGTTCCTCTTCGAAACGAATTTCTTTTAAAGTGGTTCCAAAGTGCATCGTCTCTTTTCCCGTTCAAAATAAAGCCTATAAAAAAGCATAAATTATATACATATATTGTATGGCCATCAAAGTTGCAATAAACAAAACCATCACGTGCACACTCTAAATATATGGATTGCTTTAACTAAAAAAATAAGACCGTTAATAATAATAAAAGTAACAATATGAAATGACGTGAATTCGCGTCATATTCGCTCATGGTGTTATTGACTTGCGTTCTGATTTGCGAATACAGGGGACCCGTAAGTGTTACCTTCGATTATTCTATGACTGCGAGGCATATCGACAAGTTTTTTGGTGCGCCAAAATTAACGGTATTGCGCTCAATAAAATTAGAAAATAATATTGATAAAAAACTCGTTTAGTATGTGTGTCAATAGGGATCGCAACAATAATAATAATATAAAGAAACCAAAACATCAGTTCGGCATTAGAAATCCTGTTAGAAAAACTAAACACGAATTTGATAGACATAGAAGTAGGTTGCTGTGATGAAAAATCATAACAATATCAAAATGTTAAAACTGAATACTTATCATAAGGCTTGAAAAATAATATTTTGGATACATGTATGTATAATTTATGATCTCGATTTTTAAAGTTTTCGTTAAAATAATATGAGTAATAGTCAAATTTAAAGCAGTATTAGTATTGAAATAACTAATACAGCATATTAAAAGATATTATAACCAAATACATTATTGTCTTATGGGAAAAATAGTTATTTTTCCTTTCAAATCATTAAAATTTACATTTTCATTTGACTTAGTTACATTACTAGAGATCGTTCAGTTTTAATGAAAGTTATTGTGAAGGAGAATTTAGAAGGTGTAGAATATAAGACGACATGTTGTAATGAATAAATATAAAGTATAACATAAAAATCATTGCAGTCAGAAATAATTGACTAACGCTTTTAAAAGTATTGCCAGTCTTTTAGTCATGAAAGGTTGGCACTTTAGAAATGTAGTGCCCTGAGTGCCCTGAATAGCGAAACAAACACCATTTTTTCATTTTTAAAAGATGAAAAACATGAAATTCTTATCGACTATTAAGGTATCTTCACTATACATGTGTATTTTATGGCGCTTCAGCTATTTTATGAGAAATAAAAGTTCTGTGGATAGAAAATTAGGTACACACGTACAAAATTAATTACCTGCATGGTGATACAAATGTATGATACATAGTAAAGAAACTCAATCAAAAAAAAATAAGGATGCTTGGAAATGATTAAAAATTCATATTTAAAGAGGTATCTTCTATATCAGAATCATAATTACATCTATTCCACCAAGAGCGTAGCAATATTTTAAATTAGATATTCATATTATTCTGTGTTATGAAATTATACATAATAAAGAAAATCTCCAGTTGGCTGTATGTACGTATAAGATATTATCTTGCTGAATATATTTTAATGTTGGGACAATGAGACTTTTATTGTGCACGTGGAACGTTGAGTATGATACAAGTACATTTAACATTTAGCGAGTAATGGTTTTGTATGAATTTTAACCAGCATATGATTTCCTGAGATTGTTACTTTGTTAAAAAATAAAAATATTCACAGAGGTGTTGGGGTGTACGATTCATACAGAGTTCAACGCACCAGTCTTGTTAACATCCCAGACAAAGGCTTGCAGAATAATGCTGGCCAGGTATGAAGTTCATCATCAGAGGTGAGATCTTGTCATCTTGGACAGTGAGCTACTTCATTATTTATTTATTTTTTGCATGCAGGAAGTGAAACAATCTCGACATCATTCTACATAATGATTTAATCTTGTCGAACGTCGCATGTAAATAGGCCAATGCAATTAACTAACCAGCAAAAATAATTAATACATTTATATTGACGAGTCAAATTGACGGTTTATTTAGCTGAATTATTTATTTTATTATATTTTTTTGTTTAGATATATGTATAGGTATAATATATACTATATAGGTTTTTATAGATTAATGACAAAATTAGTATTCATAGTCTGCAATAAAAATATATTTGGAACTTTAATCTGTGAATAGATTATTTCTGCCGAGTCTAGTTTCGATACTCACCATTTACTCGGAATGATTATTTAAATCTTTTAAAAACAATTAAAGATCGGTGATACGACCTTTAAAGTTCACATTTTATTATAACTCGTATAATGAACAGTTAAAATACAAGAAAATGCTTTTAAATTCATGATTACAGTTATTGCTATAATTTGATATAGTTGTATATGTATGTATATGTATAAGTATATGTATATGTATATGTATATAAAATGTATGTACATGTATATTAAAACCTAATAATATCCCAAACGAATAGTAATAAAAAAACTAATTTATTATGCACTTGTTTTCTAAATTACAATGTAAGAATAATAATAATTTATATCATTAATAATAATAAACTCAATACAATAATATAACATGTAATAATATTACTATTTATAATAATTATGACAATTAAATCATATTTACTTACATTTAATTATTACTGAAGTTTTTTAATGAAGAAGTCTTCAGTTAAGTAAATTAACATTAATTAGAAGTAATAAACATATTTGTTAAGATCTTTTTTGTTTTGATAAATTTGTGTTTAGAAATTGTCGATAATTAACCATAGTTTGTTATCACGGCGCACACACATCCGTACATACAAACGCAAACACACGCGGCCACTTGGTTGTTATTACTTTAATTTTCGCATATTTTGAATTTAAAAAGCTGACAATAAGATTAAAACACAATTTATTCGGGAAGAAATTTTGCCCAAATCAAATGGAGTGAAAAATTATAATAATTATGAACCTGTTAACACAATCATTCAAATGGCTTCATTCTACGACCATTTTGTTTATCCTTAAAATATATTTTTTTTATAATGTACAAAATATTAAATATTTTACTCGAACAATTTCCTGCATAGACATTGTATTAAAATTCAATTTCGATTTAAACAAACATACGTACTTTTTCATTATATACATAAAAAAACTCACAATAGAAATATTTGTTAAACTTTAATCCTTTAACTTAAATAAAATTAAAATGAAGTATGATAGAATATTTCGTATTACTCAGGTACAAAGTTGAATCATTATTCTTTTTATATTTCAATATACAAAAATTTATTTAATTTTTTATACAATAGAAGTTTTCATTTGATTTTTATAAAAAGTATATGGTAGAAAATGTAAAAAACAACAAATTATTAGATTTATATTTATTATATCATTTATAAATATGTATATATATGTATATTTATTTTTGAAAATAATACGCACCCAAAATTCACAATAAAAATCATTCAAATAAAACCAAACAGTCATAAATTCGAACATATATTGAAATATATAAAAAATAAATCATATTTTTTTATAATATGAAATATTCAATTAAAAGAAAAACAATTAATTTTTATTAACAAATTGAACACAAAACGTTTTATTTTATAATCGTCACCACAAGGTATTTACATTAAAAATACTTGCGATATTCATTTTTACATTGAATAACAGTTTAAGTGATTTAAAATAAATTGATACAGATATTTAAGATGTCTTACAAGAAGAAGGTTACGGAATAAATCACAGTGACGGATCTATTAATGGGTCTTATTTTTATTTAAGGCTCCCATTTAATGAAAATATAAATTAAATACACATATATGTATGTATATTAATATCAATTACAAAACCACGTACTGTTTAAAAATTACGATATAAATAAATATGGAAATAATTAAAATTGATTAAGAGGGCCTCTGCATAATATGTATAGAGGATATCCAATTACATATTGAGATCTGTCTCAGAATACATTGAAGTATATCTAAAGTATAATATAATAATTAAATATGATAATATCCCTTGAATGTGATCAGAATTTCACTGTACAAACCCCTTTCAACAAACATTCCCATATTGTTAGTCACTCCGGTGTTATACAATATTAAAATGAAAATAACAATTAAAATAGAAAATGTTGCTTGAATATAAACGTGTATAGGCAAAACTCGATATCAAATCAACAATTTTTAAATTGAATAAGCCACTCATCTAGTCAAGTTAAATGTGCGTGAATGACATACATATATACTCGTAATTAGAATAAAGTCGACCAGTCTACCAAATCGCCCTGTAAGATTGCATTTCGATACACGCCAAGACAATTCAGTGTCTCCTACATAAATCAGATCGAAAAGTGTTTGCAGAATTGTGAATTAAAATCAAGTATGGCGTCAAATTGTGTCATATGTTTGTGTATTACAATGTGTGTGCTGCGTAGTGCACGTCTTTGTTGCACATTACTGCATTATACAAAACTAATAAATATTTTTTTCTTTTAAATATTGGCGCTAGTGTCATTACGAATATTTGTACTTATATAGGTATCTAAATCACACGAATATATTTTGATAAAATACAAAATTTTATGAGACCAATGATGAATATAAATCTTAATGCATTTTTTTTTAATATGACATTCGTGTATGAAAATTGTGGATAAGTATTGTAAGTCGAAAGGCTGAATTCAGTTCAACGATCCATTTTAGATGATTCATTTTCATCATCGATTTTATTTCACCAATGAGACCATTCAGCAAAATTAACCTTTAAACCGACCATACATATAAACATATATAGTTTTTTTTATAAAGAACATTAAACACTTTTAATTATTAAAATTAACAGTATATACAAACAATGTATAATATTTAGTTAAGGCCAATTTGCACATAGGGTGAGTCTGTATATATACATACATATGAATGTATGTACATACATATAACAATATGTACGCTTTTATGTTCTGTTTAGTTAGCCCGGTAAAGGCGAGGTTGGTGCCATTTGGATTATAGGTTTTTATTAATATGATTCATTTATATGTAGTTTACGTACGAAATGGTTATTTAAATGATACATATTGATTTTAAAGTAAATTGGAATCGAATATCTACGAACAAATGATTTTTGGTCGCACTAAAATAATAAAATTAAACATTTTATCAAAGTAATTTTTGAAATACATATATATATGTATATATACGTGAGTAATGCGCGTGTTCCCATTTTTTCTCAAATGTTTTTTTTATAAGTCGCAACATAAAGAGATTACACGATTGTAAATCGAATTCAATCATACAATTTAATGTTTATTAATGAAAAGGCATTTTTGCAGACATAAAAGTTTTCTTTTTAATATATGTATATATATGTATATATATATATATATATATATATATATATATATATATATATATATATATATATATATATATATATATATATATATATATTTGTATTGATAAAATGTGAATAATGAAAAACAAGATATAAAAAACAATAATCTGTGCTTTCTAATTATAATGAACACATTCTAATCACAGGTATCAACATTTGTACAAACGCTAACAAATCAAAAATAATTTTTTCAAATGTGTCTATGAACAAACGAGAAGCCAAGGAAGAAATATATCTGAATGCGTATTTTTACCCTGTGTAATTAATAATGCTGTGTACAACAAGCGTAATATGTACAGTGAAAAACATTAATTCAGATAGTTTTTAAAGCAAAAATTAGATTTTGAAAGGCATTCAAGATACACTATTCTAATATGTGATACTGTCATGCGTGAGCGGTGAGGTTATTTAAAATGTGAGAATGTTAATTTTGATGAAAAGCGGTAAAAAAAACAAAGCATTTATAAATTTTATATATATTTGAAAAGTTATCATGTTCTTCTATCAACCAAAGTAACCAAAAAATTAAACTATAGTATATAAAATATGTATGTGTGAATAACCAAGATATATTTAAATATGAACATATAAATGCAATTGAACATAAATTGAATTTCAAAATAAGATTGTGGTTCGAAAATCTTATTAGTATGTTTTAGTGGTCTACATATGTAAAGAATAGTTCAATAGGTAGCAATTGAGTAAAAAGAAAAGTTTTCTATGGTGAACACAAACACATTTCATTGCCGAGACAACAAAACAAATAAATAGAATCTAAGTCTTCGACGAAAGTGACTCAATGATACTTACTTAAAGTGGAAAGCACAGATCTATAATAATTACATTACTTTGAAACAATTAACATACAATTTATATATGTAGTATACTCTTTAAATAAAGTACAAATTGGATAATGAAAAACAAAACGTATAATGGAAAAGATAGAATGATATTTGAAGTCAGAACATCAACAGTTATTACAATTACGTATCAGTGTGATAACGGAAAAGAACCTTAAACTATATATGTATATTTATTTCACGTCTTATTAGTATTTCATTACACCATAATTTATTTTAGAATTAATATACATCTACACCACACTTTGTGCCAATGTGTCTTATTGAAATTCAAGTCTTTTGAAACACGAATTACATATAATTTTCAATTATGATAAGCCCATCTAAATTTTAATTAAAATGCAATGAGTATGTAGTCCATAAACTTATCAGAGTTTTTCTTTTTTAGTTGAGATTGTGAAAACACTTTTAGGCGATTAAAATATGGGTGTTGCGTTTGAATGTTTTAGAAGTGCCGTGATTTAAGATATGGACTAACTGAAGGATGAAGTGTGCAATGAAGCAGTACATGGCACAAAAAGCTTACATATTTGTTATGAGTGATGATGAGTTGAAGAATGGAAACATGACATGACTAACGCGAACCTTTGTTCTTACATCTACGATTAACCAGTCGAGTGAGTACAACAAAATATGCTAAAATTTGATTCTATTCATGAATTCATATACTGAACGATGAAAACTTGTCACTCAGCCAGCTAACGCAATATTGTGGAAATGACTTGCATCATAATTTATGATCAGAAGAAAAATGTGATAATGTTATGTATGAAAATAAAGAGGCGATTGTGAACATAGCTTATTTGCAATGCTAATATAGTATATATGTAATACATATTATGTCCAGGATAGGATTGTATATGAAAAAATCAAACAATTTTAAAAAACAGTATGTAATTTAAACTATATTTAATACAATAAAATTCATATGCAAGTATGATCTTAATCATACATACAAATTTATGTTATATTAGAGATGTTGGACAAGTGAAATGCCAATAATTTTGAATATAAATTTAATGTTGTGGGTCAAGTACGATTATCTCAGTTAATTAATGACATGAATATGTTTTTCAATTATAATTAAAAATAAGATGAATATTATGTGAAAGCAGTGTAACAGCAAACATGATTCTTATTGTTATGAAAGCTCAGCACTGAATGCGACTTTACTATTACTATTGTTCAACTCGTACGGTACATGTCCCGCATTGAACAGTATACAACAACAGATACAAAATGGAAAACAAATTCAATACGTTCATCTCGGAAAATTTGAGATTTTATTTTTCATAATTTGTTAATTTTTTTTCATTTTGAATTTTGTCAACACAAGGCACAGTGGTACAGTCGTCGACGTCTAGCACGTGAGCTAAATCAAAAGGAAAGCAACGTTCTTGGAGACTTTCTTTATTTTGTCAATTGTTCAATTTTCACCGTATGTGTACTACATATGCTTAAAACAGATATGCCCAATACATTTCATTTTTCGGAAACGCAATTTGGCTATTACATATATAATATAATAAGATTAACTATAAATAATAAAAAAAAAACAACATATTAGCTTATATGAATTGAAAAAATTCATTTCATCATTTCAAATTCATTTTATAATGTAAAGGTATGGACACATCTGAATTAAAATATATAAGAAATACTCCAGTATCAGCGAAGATACGTTGATGCGCGTCATTTTCACAATTTTCTACACTAAAAAGACTTATTACATTCACGATTCGAGGGCTTCTGTTTATCATGTACGCATACATATGTGACTATAAAATTGTATGGAACAATGTTCAAAATCGAGCTCAAAATTAGATTGAGTAGAAATGCATGCTATAAAATTTAAAATTTGGTTATCTCAGAACATACAGAATATTTTTTGATCAATACAGTGCTGCGATTAATTTAAGAGGCTTTATATATGCAAACTAAAGAGCTCAAATTGATAAACCATAAATTCAAAATAGCACAATATCACCATTAAATTTGAATTATATTTTTTGGTTGTTAACCATTCAATTTGAATGTTCTGCTTTGTTGATACTTTTTTAGTAATGTATAAATCTATATGTATTTATGTATGAAGATAAACAAAAATATGAACTTTAAATTCAATTATAGACACAAATAACAGCTCGGCACACTTTCTCACATGTATTCAGATTGTGTAATGACAATAGTAATTTTTCATTCGTCAACATCAAATCATTAATATGTATTATAAGAACAAATATGTATACAATGAAAAGATCTTTTGTTCTTGAAAACATTCAAAAACACAATTTTCATTAAACAATAAATTATAGCAATGTTATATTTAATACAAAATCTTCTTTTTGTATCAAAACTGCGATGTCTTTAAGTACTTTTGTATTTCGAATTAAAAAAAACTATAACCTAAACTTAGTTTTCATTCGTCACTATATATCTGGTTTTAAACCTTTACATAACAAATTTTAGTTCTCTCTTCGAAAGAGGAACATGTAATAATAATCATGTAAATTATTTACATTAAATTAAAGAATATAATATTTTTTGTAGATTAATTCACCTTTTCTCAATAATATTTAATTAATAACTGGCAAAATGACAGACTCCGTATTAAAAAAATATACATAAAACTCGATACTGATCGTTTCGCTTATTTTCATATATTTTTTAAACCTGCTATAAAAAGAGTTAATTCAATATCGAATTTCACTGGGCGTAACCATCGATGATAGTAAAAATTGTGCCAAGACGACATTTTATATAAAATCGGTTCGAACTACGGTGAACAATTAAATAATAATTAAAAAAATCTAATCTGTATTATTTAAACATCCTATTTTTAAGTATTGAAATCGTGTGAATTATCTATAGAAAAGAGTTCTTTGTAGAGAGCTGGAAACACGTACTGCGGATGAGCTGCCTTGAACTTAGATAAAGCTTCCATATGCATCAATGAAAGCTCTCTATAAAAAATTAAAATAAATATATTACAATTCCATTAGCGAAATCAAAATTAATTCACATTAGATCAGATTAGATTTACAATGAGAAAATATATGAAAGCTTACCTAAACGTCGGAATTTTGGCTAGCAAAGTATCCAGCACAGTTACGTCTCCTTTAATGGGTGCGTGGTTCATTTCGATCTCATGTCTCATTGCTGTTATAGACATATTAAACAAACATTGTATCTCAGTGTTACCACGGAGGCCATGGCGCTCTGCAAATGAAAATAATTCATTAAATAAAAGAAACATTCTTCATTAGTAAAATAAGTGGGGCATTGAAAGTTCTAATTTAAATTAGAACTTTCTCATTCTTCAAGTCAAGCAGTGAATGATATATAGTAATTGTCACTTTTAATTGTTCTCACCTGGCCACAAAAGCACCAAGCTCTGGTACAGCGCCAGCTCAGTTTCGGTAAGCTTGAGCTGTGCTATTGACCGCGCCGCATCGAATATGCACGCCACCAGTTTCGTCTCCTCACTGTCTGACGTGTATAGTGCTTCTTGAGGCAGCATCACTTCACCATATAGCACTGCATTTTGTGATAAATCGATTAGTCTCGACATTCGAACTATAGCCAACTCGAATGAACCTATAACAATTAAATTATTAATCACGATTTTATATTAATAAAACAAATGTGAACATTCAAATAAATAAACAAATTATACCTGTCTTCAGGAGCAATATTTGATCGTCTTGTGAAAGCTTCATGAATCCTGGAATGAGTTTGGCGAATTCTATTATATTTTGTATTATGCCCGTCAACTTCTCGGCGCAGTCTAGCCACATTTCTTCTTGTGACATTGATTTATAATAAATTAATCTGAAAAATAAATTATATAGATTAAACGGTGTAAAGATTAATTATCATTTAAGATGATTATGATCATGCTACAAATTTAAAACTATATGAGAATTATTTTACCTGGAGACGTCTTGTGGCTTTCTAAACATCTCGTGTATATATTCCAATTTTGGATTTGTATTAGCGTGGGCTTCTGCTAAGGTTTTTACGAGGACTTCACTGATATGACCTTCCGCTGCAAAAATTGATTTAAATTTTGCTAAGATTCATTGGATATATTTTTATAATATCATATTTAAAGAAAAATGGGATAATTTATAATGTAAATATAACAAATTAATTCTACATAAGAAAAAAATATATAATTTGGCACAAATGTCAAATTAATTAAAGGCATTAATAATGTAAATACATATGTGTATTTATGCATATTATTTTGTAGAAATTTAAGTAATAATAAGAAATATTAAATATTTAAAACTTAAAACAGTTTTCAAAATATATAGTTAAATTGATTTAAGTGTTTGAACTTAGTTTTCGAAAATTAAAATGATTATAATTTTTATTTAAATGAAACTACAATATATGTATGTAGATGAAGATTAACAAATCGATTAATAAAAAATTATATTTTGTTGAAATTTCAAATTGATTACTTTAATAAGTAAAATAAAAATCTAATAAACGATTAGATTAATGTAAGTAAACAAATAAACATAGGACTGTTGAAATTACTCATGCTTTATATAGAACATAAAATAAGATAAGTTATTGTACTTTACTGAATGCTATATAAAGGAAAAAGTGGAGATATACAAAAATGTGAATATACTTCATAGCACTACAACTACATATAATATTTTCATTCGTAAAAGTATTAAATGTAAAAAATAATAATTGAAAATAAATGCAAATTAATATTTCTTTCGTTACAATTTTATAACAATAACATCCTGAAGCAAAAAAATAAAATAGTGTGCTCTACTGGAGTAATATTTATAATGTTTTACGATACAAATATCACAAAGGATTTCAGGCGGGTCGTCAAGATGCAGTGCTCCTCTAAGTATTTAAAGACCAATCGGCAAATAAAGCAAACAACGACCAAAGAAGTTGACGAACTCACTGGTTAGTTCATCTCCGGACACGAGCGTCACATTATGTCCGGTCAAGTTGATTCTTCTATTCGTTGTGACAATGGCAGGATTCACCATACCCATTGCACCGATGTTCACGTTGATACTCAACGGGTTGATGTTCTGGTGATGGTGAGACGAGCCCGTCAGATCATCAGGACTCAAACTCCCCAGAGGTACTGTCGTAGTCTGTCCAGAGACCAATACCGTTCCTTGTTGAAGATGCAGTGCCTGATTGGTTAGCATGCCAACGTTAGGACTCGGGTCAGTTTGGTTTACGTTGCCGTTACCACTTCCTGTCGGTGAATTCAGGAATGTCGTTGAATCAACGTAGCTCGCTACCAGACTGTCCATGGAATTCATTGAATTTTCTTGTTTAATGCTTACTATATTGCCTGTGGTTAAGGACGTATTTGTAGATTGCAGTCTTTCTTGGTTCGAAGTCACCGTGCTGGTGTTTGTCACCGTTTGCTTCACTTGGCTCGACGGTGTGAACTTTTCGAAGTCAGTCTGTTGGGTTGTCAGCGTGCTTTGCAGACGAGACATCCTGATGTCGTTGAGCGTTATCGTCGTTTGATGTTGTGCGCTCGTGGCCGTCGACGCTGGCGACGTTTGGATTATGTTAGTCTGTCTTTGTTGTTGTTGCTGTTGTGACTGTGATGTTTGCTGACCCTTTTGATCGCTCGCTACCACATTCAAAACAATTTAAACTGTATACTTCATTTAGAATAATGGTAAGAATCTAAATTTACTTCTATACATTATCTATGTAAAATATAAACACACTAAAAATCCTATATGACAATTGGGGAAGAAATTGCACACATTTTAGATACCAATTCTTTAATACCCATTCACACAGGCATAAAGCCTGTAACTTCAGATCTTCAACAGACTTTTGAAGTTGCATTGCTGTTGAATTATCAAAATAGTGTAGACTATAATCAGATTTTCAACTACAAAGCACTTTGAGAAGCACAAAGGAGCGTTTTAAATGTATGTTCTATATGTAGTTAATCTAAGTTTTGGGAATCTACTTTAAATTATAAAACTTTTCCTTTCGAATACAGTGGAGGGAAAATGTAATATGTATCAACAGTAGCCCCATCAGATGTTTGAATAACGTAAGCTCGAAGTTGATCTTTGAGATAATTGTTATATTTGTCAAAAAAATTTAACTACCAGAATTAAAATGTATTGAATTTCAGAAATCTCGATTTTATTTGTATTGAAACACATCTCAGGAAATATTATGCATGTTGCTTTAAATCCTTTCTACTTTCAATGAGGGAATATTGCATATAAATAAAAATTTATTCAATCATTTCTACTAGTACAAACCATTTTTTTTTCAAACATTCACCTAATGCAATATTATACATATATTTGTATATAAAATTCATAATTTCTATATATTTCGTCAACTCATTTTAGAATAAATATTAAAATTTTGTGATTATTTTTTTAAATAAATTATAATCCTGATTTAAGTATGGACAAGCATATGAAGATATGTATGTATGTAGATTAAAGGTTATAGATTTTAAAAATTGCATACACATTTTAAATTTACTAATATATAAATAGTTCTTGCAACCTGATTTTTTTTCAGATAATGCTTGATGGGCTTGTTATTGAGTCTAATCTAACATATAATTTCGAAAGATACTTTGTAAGGTTGTAAGGTTTGGTTGGGAGCTTCAAAAACAAATCAAAGTTTCTATGACGACGTATCGATATATGGTTGAATATTATTTTTATTCGATTCAAATAAATTTAACAAAAAAAACAAATGAATATATACTATTAGTTTTGCCATGTTTAAGCTGTTTATATTACAAATACCGAGCGAAGCCGGGTAAAAAAACTAGTTTATAATAAACTAGTTGTTTTACCCGACTTCGCTCGGTATTTGTAATAAAATATAAACCGCTTAAACATGGCTAATCTAATAGTAAACATTTGATTACATTTATTTGAATATTCATTTGTTGTTTTATTAAATTGAACGTCACAGATTCTACGAACCAAACAAACAAACATACATATATACATACATACAAAGTCTCTTTCGAAATTACATATATATTAGATTTATCAATGGTCATTAAGGCTAACAAAATGTTTCGAGGATGATAAATGAACAAGTTAGCATTTTTAAGACCCAACATTGATATCTAAGAGCACTTCTTGTATTTTTCTTTTGTTCAAAAATATTCTCAAACAAACCGCTATCTAGTTAAATTCCACTTATGAAGACGTTCAACAACATATTTTCCGGAATTTTTAAATCTTGAACAAAGAAACCGATGGAAAATGCTGGATCACAGCACTTTATGAATCCAATTATTCCCATTCGTTAAAGTTTTTCACTTGCATTTACTTCCAAGTTTCAATATTTATACGAATCAGTGAAATGAAAGGGCGGAGAGAGTATATAATATATGCATCATATATGGAGAAATATAATATGTAACAGTTTCTTTGTAATCTACGAAATGCATCCACTGTTATTATACTTACAGTGTCCTAGGAAATCTCCATCCATGATACTGGGTGGCCTGGGTTCGAAGGTAGTGGAGTCCACGTAGTCTGCGGAGATGTCATACCCCGCGTGCTGAGGTGGAGGCTGCTGCTGGGTCTGCTGGGGCGCCGTCGAAAGCCCCGCTGGCCCCAAAGCTCCACAAGCACTTCCGCCACCGTACGTACTCGAGTAAGGGTTACCACCCAAGGGCGAGCTGTACGCATACCTGAAACATCGATGAATGCTTTGAGGGAAGAATTATGTCCTACGCTGGGCGCTCACCACCAACACACATCACTTCGCATACGAACAAACAAACCCACCCACGTTCAAAATCGAAATGGACGACATTTGAGAAAGTCCTCGCACCCACCGGTTATAAACCGTAAGACGAGAGCCAAATTACTTTGTCAGATGTGACTGGCCCTGTGACAGGATTTATTAGTCTGTCTTATCTTGTGTTGTCGCGTGTCCCACCCCCCTGCGATCGAAAATAAATTTCGGATGAGCCAAATTTTCCACCGGGTGTGAGTCAACGACCCCGCTTGCGCAAATCCGGTTCGCGAAAACCGGCGTTAATTCAGCCGTCTTACAAAATAACAATAGTACTAAAATAAAGTAAAAAACACAGATAAAAGCAGACTGGCGCTCCCGTGTTAAGAGTGCATTTGGAATTATTGTATTGATGTGATTACCCATTGTAGTGGTGGAACTGGTCGGTGCTGGAGGGAGTTTGCTGGTCGAACACGGAGCTGTCCGGCGCAGCATCAGTCTGGGCTC
The DNA here is from genome assembly GCF_051622035.1 of Arctopsyche grandis. Taxonomy (NCBI): domain Eukaryota; kingdom Metazoa; phylum Arthropoda; class Insecta; order Trichoptera; family Hydropsychidae; genus Arctopsyche; species Arctopsyche grandis. Next base: position 20,512,977 of record NC_135358.1, read on the forward strand.
GCATCTGAGCTCGGTGGAATCGGACCTCGTCTTCCACCTTTTCGCGCTGCTTCTTGGACATGCGACCAAATTTTACGGCTGGAATTCAAGAAAAACACATAATTAGTTGAATTCAATGATGAATTAAATACGTACATACATTCAAGAGTAATAGCTTAATTGACAACCAAACGTAAAAGTTTAACCCTATTTGATTGAATATTAATCATTTAATTAATGTATCAGATCTGAAACAATTTTCCAAACACTCGAAAGATTTAAACTGTATCTACCTATACAGTGGAAGTTTTCCTCAGAACTATTGAAAATCAGTAGTATGAGTAACTCAAACAAATTAATTTCATATTAAAACTATAGATGTCTCTAGTGTTACAATCTATTTCGCAATTTATCAATAAAATGTTAATATAATATAGCTTCAAAATCGAGTAGAAAGGTATTTTGAAATCACCCCTAAATAAATTTGAACTTAATAAAAAATTAGAATCATTCCAATGTGTAAAAATGGGAAAAAATCCAATTGGAATCGGAGTTGGATTGTGGGAAAATTTCGAAAATTAACAACCCCAGAGCTCTGGTTAAATAAAACGTAGTATATACTCTTTAAGGACATATATTATTTTATTTTAAAAGCAACTTCCACCTTCCCAGTACCTACATAAATAGATACAATACGAATTGTCCTTTTACGTAAGCGCTTAATAGGAATATAGAATTCAATTCATACATCGTCGAGACCACTACCGTCAAGAGCGAAACTGAGCTTTGTGAAAATAATAATAATTGAAAAAAATTCCCCTTATTTATTTATGAAAGAAAAAATATGCGCTGCAGACAGATTATTTTCTTTATTGCCTTTAAAGTATGTACATGTGTATGTACATTTAATATATTATTTAAATATCAAAAACAACACAATCTACATATGCAATGAATATGTTACAGTCTAAGTGTATGTACATTTCATTCGATCATGAACATATTACATAGGTTATTCATACGCTAACTAATCTGACCAGCTTTAGTGTAAACAAAGGAACAAATTGACAAATGAACTAGTTTGTTCATGCACAAAATATAAGTAAAAGTTTATGGGCGAAAACACACTGCGAGGCACGCGGCACGATACACGATGCAAAAAAACTAAGCACGCCTAGCCATACCTAAAACACGCAGTCCCAAAAATCACCGCTGGAGTGTTTTCGGTGATATTTTATTCTTGTATTGACATAGGTCTGACAATGATCGATAAAGGTGAATCCCATATTTGAAATTGTTTTGGAAAAACTTGTCGAAATAATAAGATCGTACGGATTAACAAATGACTTCATTGACTGGAAGCCACGAAGACGTGCCGTGCCATTTTTTTCAATGTGTTTCGCCGTAAGTATTCTCAATCGTTTGCCCCATCCTCTATGTACATATGTACAGGGCTGACGAGAGGGGGAGGGGGGAACCGGGGTAAAGTTCCAGGGTCCGAACTATTCGAGGACCCCGTGTCGGAAATCGTACCTGCTATATCAGACTTTCCTATTCAATTATTTTAAAAAATAGCAACCAACATACATACATACATATAGGTATTCTTCTTATAGTTTTGATAGATTTTTCGCATGTTATAAATATATAAATAAGATCTTTTTTTTTAATTATCATAGAACCTAGAATTATTTTTTTCAGGGCCAGGGATTTTTCTCGGCGGCCCTGTATATATACATATGCTTACCCTGGGTTGCAATCTTTTTGATATTAGTGGAAACGGGAATTGCAGCAACGTTGTAATGTACTTCCATGGGATTTTCCTTTTAAATACTTGACGTTTTGACAGCTCAAAAGTTTTAATAGTTCATGTATGAACAAACTAATATGTTCATGAACGAATCGGAGTGAAAATTTTGACTGTATCATATGTACATACATACCAGTGGAGTGCCGTGGAAATCTCGCTGTTTTTCTCACATAGTCTAAACTTACGTGTGCGCGAGCAGGATATAAGAGGACTCGGTATGACGTCACCTAGTCCCCTTGTATCCTGCTCACGCACACGTAAATCTTGTGCGGAAAAAACAAGATTTCCACGGCACGCTACCTGTATATACATATACATATACACATATGTATATTAAGATCGCCGCAGGCAAATTAAAAAAAAAACCAATGTGGGATATTTTAATTAGTATATAAAAATTCTATTTCGAAATTTGTTTTTACGTTGCAGACGAATTATGAATAAATGGTTTCCTTTCCGATTTCATCTAGAAGTACATATACAGAGTCTGTATATGTATGTACTTCTAGATGAAATCCTTAAGAGGGCTGTACACCCGAAACCTTAATTTTGTTACCGTTACTTTCTTCGATATATATATTGAGTGTATGTATATATTGAGTGAATGTGACAATATATATCAATATATATATTGAGTGAATGCGACAGTTGCGCTTCGACCAGATAAAACGTATTTTAAATTGACAAAATCGAGGTTTCGTATTCAACTATTTTCTCCTCCAAAACTGGACCAATTTTTAAAAAAATTTCATCATCGGTATGAGAAAGATACTTTATGTGCATCTATCGGCGTATTTTTTTTAAATCGTCCGTTAAATAAGCACGCTGGACTCGTTTCGTGGGTGTAAAAAAGAGGCGATTTTATAGATGTTTGGCGGCTCCTACATAGCTCCTATAAAAAATAATTAATCAAAAAAATAAAACGATAGATGCACCCCAATGGTGGATATCCATAGCATATTAAAAAATAATTTCTCTAGTGCCATAATTGAGGAAGGGAGAAGTATAGTACGTTTGTATGGACAAGGCGCTGCTGTCCAGCCCTCTTAATTGACATCGTACGATTTTTTCTCATACTAAAACGATATGCGTTCGCTTATCGGTAGATAAAGTCACATTCCCAGCGTCGCTTATCTTCCGATAATAATTGATAGAACATCTTATCGTCACAATTCATATGTATATATTAGAATAAAGCATAAAAAAATTATCACGCCGTGTTGCATTTAAAGACGTGCCTTAGAAAAATAAAAACCATAGAAAGAAGGCGCGACACGCGAACACATAAGCCCCCAGTCAAAGCCGCGATAGCGACTGCGAGCAATGCGTATGGATACTGGCTATATGGCGAGTGGGCTGGCTATAAGAGTGGGAGTTGCACGGTGAGGTGGTGGGGGTGTAGGCGAGAGGCCCAGTGTGTAGTGGTGGGGGAGGGGGAGGGGGAAGGGGTGTTGGTGTGTCGCTCGGCCATCGGCCCAGTGCCCAGTGGGACGATGAACTGAGGCGCGGGTCCCGCTAACGCTAACCGCTAGCGGCCAATCGCTTGCGCAACCACTCGCCGTTCACCTGGCCGCTTGGACCCCGATAGTCTCGCACGCGACTATTGGCGCCTCATATACATACATACATTCTCGAGCGTATGAGTTTTTTCTCTTTTCTGACTCTGATGTTTCTTATCGTCACGATTAGGGTTGACGAAGGGGGACAAATTCCCGTGGCCCCGTGCTGCTTGAAGTGCCTGATTCAAAACAGCTTCATAACCAACAACAAATAGCGAATCCGTACTGGGCGAGGTCACATTGAACAAGAGTACCTTTACTCATTTTTAAAACAAACAATTCTTTTAATTAATTAATTTAATTATTTAAGTTTAAGTTTGGACCATTGTGGCATTACAGGAGTCCCTAATGCGCCACAATGATCGATAAAATACGGAGAGATAAGAACTAAAAAATCGGTGACCGTCACCGCATCGAAAATGTTCGTTTACCATGAATTCATATGAAAAGCGGGTAGTATATATGTATATATGTACATATATATGTTACACCGAATCTGTGGTTAATATGCTATGGATATCCACCATTGGGGTGCATCTATCGTTTTATTTTTTTTAATTAATTATTTTTTATAGGAGCTAGAAGCCGCCAAACATCTATAAAATCGCCTCTCTTTTACACCCACGAAAAGAGTCTAGCGTGGTTATTTAACGGTCGATTTTTAAAAAAATACGCCAATAGATGCACAGAAAATATCTTTCTCATACTGATGATGATTTTTTTTTAAAAATTGGTCCAGTTTTGGAGGAGAAAATAGTAGAATATGAACCCTCGATTTTGTCAATTTGAAACACGTTTTATCTGGTCAAAGCGCAACTGTCGCATTCACTCAATATATATATTGATATATATTGTCGCATTCACTCAATATATACATACACTCAATATATATATCGAAGAAAGGAACGGTAACAAAATTAAGGTTTCGGGTGTACAGCCCTCTTAATCGGTAAAAGTCGGGTTTCTAGACGAGGCGGACCCGCTAAGCTCGGTCGCTAGGCTCGGTCGACCCGCTCCTTTCTGTGATTGGCAGCTTTTTGCGACTACTCTAGTATTGCCGTGCCGTGAATAAACTCGACTTTTACCTGATGAAATACTCCGACATATGAAAGTATGGGGTCTACGTGACGAGCCAGAATGTTACATTACAGAAAACATAAATATCGGAAGGCAAATATCAAAAATCGAAAGATCTTAAGTCGAAAGATTAAAAAAAAGGGTGCATGGTAAACGGTACATACTTGATTTGCGCGAGCAGGGTACAACAGGAACAAGAGGAACAGGCTTTTCCTCCCGTATTCTGCGCGCGCACATTAATACGGGAGGAAAAGCCTGTTCCTCTTGTTCCTGTTGTATCCTGCTCGCGCAAATTAAGTGAGTGTGTACCGTTTACCATGCACCCTTTTTTTTATCTTTCGACTTGAGATCTTTCGATTTTCGATCTTTGCCTTCCGATATTTGTGTTTTCTGTAATTTAACATTCTGGCTCGTCACGGAGACCGGAAAGTATGATATATAACAAGTAAGATTTCACAAGGACATACAAAATGTGTGGATCGAAAAATAATAAACATTTAGCATTAAATAAATACATGTACTTTTATATAGAATAATGTAAAATATCAATATCGGTCAGTCGGGCGTCCCGCCATGGGGCCCCTCGAGTAGTCCGGGCCCTGGAACTTGATCGATCCCAGTTCATTTTTACTCGTAAAACTATAATCTAAGTGTCATATTATCATGTTTCGTCTAATTCTATTTTTTTCCGTTAATTTTTAGACAGTTCCATTTTGGTCTCTTCTTCATCCTGGGCCCTGTGTCTATTTATCTGTTTTAACTGCCTAATTATGACATTTTATATGTACCTATATATATTGTATACCTATATATATATATATATATATATATATATATATATATATATATATATATATATATATATATATATATATATATATATATATATATATGTATATATATATATATATATATATATATATATATATATATATATATATATATATATATATATATATATATATATATATATATATATGTATATACATACATACATACATACATAAGAAAATCTTTTAGTCTGCCCGGAAAAACTCGGAAAATGTATGAGAATGGAAACTGTTCCAATAAGACTAAATTGGAATTGATCGAGTAGTTGGTAAGATAAGATTAGACATGAACTCAGTGTCAATTAAGCCATCCCAGTTACTAGAAATACTTATGTATACTTAGCATATGTCTACATTTCCAATATCTAAATGGATATATGTATAATAATAAATGAGCTCCTTTATAGTTATTTATAGAATAGCTTTTTCGGTAAAATTATTAAAAGAATTTCTATTAAGATAGCATAATGGATTTGATCCTGGTTAAATTCATGAGATTTTTAGCCGAATTTCACTTTTTAATATTTTTGGAATCGTATAATGTATGGAATATTGTTTCATATCTCAATACAACGAAAACGAAAAAATCATTTATAAGGAAAGTTTAAAAATAATATAATATTAGATCTATGTGTGTATTTTTGTGAATTTATTGGGTTAGGTTGAAAGGGTTGAGGTCAATTCAGATAAGATTGGGATAGGTCATCATAACACAGGTTAGGTTAAAACAATCCGCTTTATACATACTCTGCCTATTGTTATCAACGTTTTTTTTAATGTATCAAATATTTTTTTAGAAATATCTATGTCGCTCTGATGAAATCCGGCCTATACATGGATAAACTTGAAGTTGAATGAATTAAAAATTTTATTCAAAAATTCAAAGTTTGCAAAGTTTGTTAGTTCAAAAATGATATCATTTTAAAGTTTACAACGTCCAGAAGCAATTTCTACATTTGTTTGTTCCTTACCCAGTGTATTTATTTTCAAATAATAATAAAAAAAATCCATACAAAATGAAATGCCGTAAAAAAACGAAAAATACATTTTATCATCAGATCAGTCCAGTAACTTTGTGATAGTGACATTTGTGAAAGCACATGCGTGATAGAAATAAACGCGAGTAATCTGCGAGGTCAACACTCTGTTATCACACAGACGGCATTAGGAAATGGCCGACAATAACAACAATACGACCATTCAAAATTAACCGTTTGCTATTGTTACCAATGGCGCCAATATTTGAGAATTAAAATTTAATAGCGGATCGTTGTTGTTTATAGCTAACAACAAATGCTACACATTATTAGATAAGATATTATATAAGGAAATTGTCACTTCCGGTCAAAGAAAATTTATCACCACTAAAACAGATAATCACACACATTAAACTCCGAAATTAGTTCAAGCGGAACTGAAAGATAATAATATACAATACAATTACAGAGATTGATTGATATGTCAAAATATTTGGAAAGCATAAAAGCAATCAGCTATTTTAGTTATGAAACGATCACTAAACAGCCAGGTGTGCAACAGTACAATTAAAACTATAATAAAAAATGTACAGAACTATTTCGATCGGGTCGATAGCCTGCTATCGCGCGTTGTATTTATAAACAGCACACTAACAATCTACAGGTCACTGCTTTCACCGATTTTTGCACGGCAATAATTTATATTGTATTGCTTGAAACACTGTTTGCATTCGGGCTAAAGAACGCATCACGATTTCCCTTCGAAAACTCGAATTTGACTCATTTTTTAACGTCTCACGAACAAATTTGAACGAGGACATCGCTCGTCGACAAAGGGTCGGCAAACAGGAAAACCGTACCGAGTATAAAACAAAGCCCGATGCATTTTCTCGGAAGTTTGATACGCGCTGGAAGTGTTTTAGAAACGCTCGTATAAATAATAGTATGTAATATATTTGAATCGCAAGCGATATCAAAGGGGGTTCGCGTCGGGTCACGCCTAGTTCGCGCTATGAATAATTCAGCGAGCCGTTGTAAAATCACAACAATTTTAGAACAGAAGACGGCGTCAATGGTTCAAGTACCATTCTGGATTGATAGAAATCAGAAAATAACATTAATAAAGGCAGTGGATGAGGACTTACCGTCTCGGCTCATGCCGAGCTTGAGGCACTTTTGCAGGCGACAGTACTGGCACCTGTTCCTGTTCACCCTGTCCACCACGCATTGCTTGTTGCGAGGGCATTGGTAGTTCACTACTGAAAATTAATATAAATAAACATGTGTTATTAAAGAATTACACGTGCACGTTGAATTATGTATGTGTATATGAGACGCAATTGCTCAAAGAACAATATTCTCAACTAACGAACGGGAAACCGCTCCTATATTGCTTTTTCGATAATAACTTTTTGAAACAAATAAACTTTTCTGCGGAAACTAACGGTGTATAAAATAAACATTCAGAATAAACATGAACTAAATTACATATGATATCGTGAGAAAAATGTGTCGATCTTAATGTAATGGCGTATCTCGTAGTCAATTGTGATTTATAAAAAACAGGTGTGGTAAATAATGAGCGATTATGAAAATAGAGCTTAATCTTTGCCAAAAGTAAGATGGTTATTTTATTATTGTTTGAAATCAAAATCTAATAACGTTTGAAGCTATATACAAATATTTATATTTATGTACGTATTATAAAAATATACATACATATGTATATGAATTTTTACTAACCTCTTCTTATTTCAGACAAAGATCCGTTTATATTATTCAGCATTGTATGAAGAGACTACATAGTTTTGTTTCGGCACGTTCATGCTTGCTTTGGAGTGCAAGGTAAAAATGGCTTACATATACATGACAGAGTGCGACGATACGGCGCAATATTGCTTGTGTCGTATCATCGAGTCAATTTTGGAAACGTCACAATATAACGTTTCCAAAAATATTAATATGTACATGGCAACATTTTCATTAGAACGGGTGCACTCACCACTATGACGTCACATCGTGCGTGAATATTTCCACAACGACCAAAGAAAACCGATTTTTATTGATACGTTTCGAAGACATGTGTACTGCAGTATATTATTTATTTTATAGTTTTGAACCACTGTGGCATTACAGGAAGAACCTAATGCGCTATAATAGTCTAATTCGATAAGAAAACAAGAGACAAAAATTATGAATAGATTGTGTCGGTTGCTGCTGTTTGAGTACGTCACATACATATGATGGAACATATGAATGTGTCCATATATGTACATATGTACATAGAATGTACTGAAAATATTTTTCGTACTGCTGTTTACGTACAGTTGCAGGCTTGAGCTGTACTGGTATAAATGAACCTCAATACTTGAATTGCGTGATAAATATTAAAAATAAAAATAAATAAACAGAAAAATTATCTAAAATATATCATCGGTACGTATCACTGGCAGAAAACTTTTAGTCAAAAATTTGATTTTTTTTTATTGAATTTGTGAATAATGATTTAGGTTACAAAATAGAGAGCTTCAAACTTCTTGATGTTCGAAAAATTGATTTTTTCAAAACAAAGATACCTTTCTGTCAATATATCGATGGTATACATAATGTTCCAAACACTTTTAAGTTTTCATTTTTAATTTATTATATATGTATAATAAAAAGGTATTCGTATCTTTGACTTTTACTTCATATTAAAAAAAAATCACAAAATGTTTGTACATATTTATATTACAAGGCTTTAAGTATGAAAACATTTAATGTTGTACTTTGTAATACATTCCAAGTCACACGCGCAAATTCTAAAGAGTTTGAATTATTTATAGTTTAATACCATACATTGTAAAAAACTGGCTTCCGATTTTGTAATTTTATATAATTTTCTGCTGATTTGAAAGATGTTCATTTTTTGCTGCAACATTATCCAAAATGTCGCCATTTGATATATGTACATACGTATGTGCGTGAGTGAGTGTGAAATTAACCAAATCAAATGACAATAACAATAAGTGATAATTTTAATACGTTACAAAAATAAATTATCCAAACAATAATGTACATATATGGGAAAATTGAATTCAAATTTGGCATAGTAAATAAATAAAATAAAATAAATGCAAATAAAATACGATTTGAAACATTTTAAAAATTTAAAATAAACAGCAAAATATATCTAAATTAACGCAAAATCAATTTTAAAAAAATAAAATGAAAAAGCGTGGGATATTAACCGTACTGACCGGAGCTCTGCGAGCGGCGAAAGAACCCCTTGCAACCTTCGCAGGTTATGACCCCATAGTGGACTCCGGAAGACTTGTCTCCGCACACCTTGCAAGGGATGATCTCGATCTGGGCTGTAAAACAAATAATAAAAAATGTAATGTAAATAATAATGTTATAAACGACACGACACGTGTAGCGAATCGGTGCTATCGTACGACGTTTGCACTGATATGCAATTATTTGACCAGATTCGTCAATTGTTATACACAAAAATAAAAATAAAAAATTGAAATCACATTGTTAACGATATTTACTGTGCAATTGGGTAATTTCTTATCGGCAATTTCGAACACAATGGGAATTATAAATGCAGCGTGCATTTGAATGCAGCAAATGTGCACGCCGGAGCCAAAAAGGCGAAACGCACACTTTCGACAATGGATGTCAAAAAGGTGACCATAAAAACGTTATATCTGAGTACATTGCGAACGCGAGATATTATCGTCGAACAGTATGGAAGAAAAGCCATAAAATTACCATAAAAAAGCAATGACATTCGAAATAATCTTCGGATTATCAAATACATTATGCTGAAACTACACGTTTGGATGTGTAAAGATCGGACGCGAAATGTTGCAGCAGTACATAAATACAAATGACAATGCTTAAATTGAATAAATTTTAATACGAATACGTCGGCTAGGTAATTACATCGATAACTTGCCAAAATATTGGCAATGCTCGAGGACATTCATGGCGGAGGGAGTGGCCTTAAGATGAGACTGCGGTTTTGAATTGCGGAATTTCAATCCCATGACGAGTCTCATTTAAAATCGAATTGTGTTTCAAATGTGTCGCGTACTCAAAAAATAAACAAAAAAATTGCACATCCTCGTTTAATTGAATTATAAACCTCTAAACAGCATGTTTTCGTTCCAAGACAATTGTTCGAGCCTTCGACTGAAAGTGCACTAGTCAAAATAATAGAACCCAGTAGAGACAGGCCATTTGAGATGCAAGCTCAGCATGTTGCAATTTAATGCGCAATCAGCGCAATATGCACACTCATCAGGTGCACATATCGGTATATGTGGAAACCGCCAATTTAAATATACGGTCAACGGTGCAATAGTTTAGCAATTTAGCAAACCCGATGCATTAAAACAATGGCCACACATACAAATACATTTGTAAATATTATTATGCTTTCGCTCGTCTTTCTTCAAGAGTTCATCATTGCAATGGATTGATAAAGTGGTCGTAATTTAGCACAGACTATAATTCAGCACGAACAGATTAAAATTGGCAAATTGGCGTAATTCTTCAAAGAACTATCATAATACTAATTCGAGAGACGGCGTAACTAGCTCCCCCGCAAGTCGGCAATGAGCGATGTACATATGTACATACATATTGCACGTACCATTTCCAAGAGGATTTCAAACAAAAAGTTGTATCAAAGAGCCATCAGCCTCCACTTAAAAGTTTCAGCGGCAACAATTAGCTCGGCTATAATCAGCTCGTCGGCAAACAGCGAGATGTGATATATAAACAAATTCAAAAGAAAGCATCGGAATTTGAATCATCTTAGATGTCGCTATATCTATCATCGACTTTAAATTTATCGTGTTTGTTTATACAGACTAATGATTCAGGCACGGCGGTGGATCCACTTAGCAATTCAAATAAATTTTAAATATTGTGAATAAACTCGACAAATAAAGTGAAACACAAAAGTTGAATAAACGATGATTCACACACAGCGTCCGCCGCCACCAGAAATCGATTGTCTGATGTCGACACAAAAGTACCGAGATCTACGTTATTATCACGCTTATATATGTATATTTATATATTCATAAATTTAACACTCTCTAGTACAATTTAAGGTAATAAATAAATAAAAATTCAAATCACACAATGACTAAAAAAATGTCGAAAAATTTTTTTGCATATTTTTTTTAATTAATTTAAAATTGCAAATGGCAACCCCTGTCTTATATATTGCATGTTGCTATGATCGGTTTTGTATGGTGTATGGGCTGTAACGGCAGTTTGGGTTGGAGAGTCCAACGGCCGCGCCACTGGGCCAACGTACGGCTCGGGTCAACGAACGTCCTCACCGGCAAACCGAAGCACCCCATACACGGCTCGACTTGCTCAAAATTGATTTTGACAACTTATCACAAGCGAGGCACGTCAGGGAATCGAGATAATTTAAAAAAAAGGCGACACTGTGACGCAATTGCTAGTTTCGGACGTGTTCCAAGCGACATGATCGAACCGCTCTCTCGTTTTTAAATACATATATTATGCACGTATGTATGTATGGAACCGGAATAACTTGTAAATTAACGGTCATATATTGACTAATTTCTATTTTTGAAGTTATCATCGTGTTGAAAAGATGACTGGTTGATATTAATTGAAATTTATACGTATATGCATACATACATGCGGAAGTGAGCGTTTTCTGTATCAATTTTATAATATCATAAGAAGAGTGTTCACAAGAAAAATATATGTTTACTAGCTGAACCCCGGTATGCGTTGCAATGCTATAATAACGCATGCAATTCCCATTCCCTTTCTCGTTCCCATTCCCGTTCCCGTTCCCGTTCCCATTCTCGTTCCCGTTTATATTTGTCGGAAAAACGCAGGCAGCGAAAACATTTGAAATTATTGCGTTGCAATGAAACTCATTCCCGTGTTTCCCGTTTCTGTTCCCGTTTTTTCCCGTTTTTTTTTCACAGTAATCTTCCCGGACACGCATACAACAAATCCTGAAAAATCCATCGTAATCGGTTCAGTGGTTCAGGAGCCTATTCGAGACACACACACAGACATTCATTTTTATATACATATACATATATAGATATGTATACATATTATTAAAAAAAGGAATTGAGTATGAGACATTCAGAATAATTTAAAAATAAACCTAGAATTTAAGAACCATTAAGATAACTTGCAAAAAATCTAGTTAAACAGGTCAAATCAAGGAAAAATATGTAGGATTAAGTAGATATTTCTAGTCAATATTAGCATATTGACTAGTTTAATATTAAAAAACTGTATTTTTGGTTGCTTCCTCATAAAAATGCAGAATTTTAATGAAATATTTAAAATATATTACTGCTATTTTTGAGTCACAAAGCGTCTAAATTAAAAGTTAATTCAAATTTCAATGCATTCCATAGAAACTTTTCGTCTTAAATATCAAACATTATTTTCGAGGATAAAAAAAAACGATTATGAAAACGACACTTCAAAATATAATATTTCTTATGTTAGTGTGGATACCGATTTATGTATGAAATAAATATAGAATATTTATCAATGAGATAAACTATTCATACAATATTATTGTTATTTTTTAAATAAGAGAAATACAATCAATTGTTACAAAAAATACATATTATCAACACGTACACACACGATTGTTGCAAAAATTTGACGCTATAATTCTGTAATTGAAAGAGGAATTGATTCCGAGAATTAATGTTTTTGCAAGAGGAAAATCAGAACAACATCCCCGCACGTATCGATTAATTATGACACGTACTCGAAAAAATCTTCGAAGAATCTCTCAGGTAGCAAATGTGGTGAAATCCACCAAAGGGGTTAACAACCTCACACGACAATGCCCGAAAAGATTGCGCAACGTTGAAATGACGCACGGAGTCGAAGGATTCATAAATTTGACAAACAGGGCTAAACTTTTTCTAGACTTTGCATAACTTGTCGAAGTCATTGTCACGATTCGGTAATAATAAATAGCCGAGATCCGTCGAAAGATGAAACGTGTATAGTGGGCTGATAGCCAACGGGCCACCGGTGCTCAAACTGTCGAATATAAATAAATCGCGAATAAATCCAATGACACGGAATTCCGTCACAGCCGTGACGCGGAAATTCTGGAAAGTCGCCAACCCCAAGACGCGTACGTTCAACCCCTTCATCGCCCACGCAATACGCATTACCGTATATTCCTGGGTGGGTTTCATTTTGAGGAGATTCATTTGGACATCTATAATTGGATCGAATGGCTTGGATGGCTCATTTAAAATTGAAATGCCTTCCATAAATTCTCATAAATGTGCGACTTTGTAAAAAAATTATCGTCGAATCGAGAATAAATCAGCAGGCGTATACACATTCGTGGAAAATGTATATTTTGAATGATTTTAAATGGAATTCTTGACATGGAAATCTAATTGAATTGATAGCCTAAAAATCTCTTGAAATTATTGAATCCATAAAAGAATGATGAATGAGTTTTTTGATTAGCAATAAATAACCAATTTCTTTGGGTTGTACTGCATTTAAATATAAAATAATTTGGCCGCGTCAGTCGTAATAAGCAGTTGAGATATGAGATGTCTTAAAAGGCTAATTTGTTACCCTAAAATTCAATTGCATTTTTAAATGTGGCTCAAGGTTTGCGTCATTGTAATTTTTTTTCCAGTCTAAATGCAACGCGAAAAAGCAATTTGCCAAAACGAAAAAAAGCAAAAATAATACAAAGAACACAAGAAGAAGTCGAAAATAACGGAATTTTAAGAGATAATAAAAAGCCAAATTTACAAATTGCCTGCTAAATTATGCATTCGCTTGTTATCTGCAGTGTAAACACACACTGGGTAGCGATGAACAAACGCAAATAAAAACGTGCGAAATCAATAACAAAAAAATAAATGGCAATTACATATTGCACCGAATATAGCGAAAAACCTGAATAAATAATTACATTACATTGAAGTTCAATTTCGATTTAAAAATATTCTTAATTGAACGAAGAAAAATATCTTGTAAAATTTATTGGGGATTTATGGAATTTTTAGTGTATAAATATTTAATGAGTTACAAAAATATTACATTATACCAAAAAAATAAACATACATATGCAATAAAATAGCAATAATATTATAAGCAATCACTTTTAACATCTCTTATCTGCCTTATTTTCCACGTTCGTCGACTTATAAAATTCTAAGAACATACATAATTATTATAAGATTTACTAGTAACTAATTTTCATAAGTGGGCGTTGATTTCATACACATTTTCCATAAAATAATTGAAGTTTAGCTTCTATGAATCAGTAAGTTTCCTTTGAACAATAGTAATTTATCAAAAAAGGAAAATATATTGTTGTACAATTTAACCATACACACATTAACGAGTATATAAATTAATACATCTAACTATAAACCAAATTTATACATTAATATGGAATTAGAAAACATACAATAACGTAATTGCATTACGAGCTACCACAAAGCATTTGATTGGATATTCCTATAAATCATAATTAATCCCCGAAATCAAGAACCATATTCATGTAAACGCATTCAAATATCATTATCGACAACTTGTCACTAATATTCTATGTATATTACGAATTGTATGTAATATGCATATAAGTATATCAAGATATATATATAAAACGATTTCCTATCTTGAAGACATTTTCGATTGATTTTGAGAAGCGCTGGCTTAAGCGTCAGAGGCGAGACAGGAGTGTACTATAATCAATCAATTAGTGACATGTTAATACGCCTTTATGGTCGCATAAGAGGCGATTCCGGGAATCGGGATGGATTGAGATCCAAGAATTCACGAGTCGGGAATTTCAAGCCTGAGGCGAGACGATGGCAGGCACTTGGGGGTGGATAACATAAGAAGTGAATCTTGATTATGGTTGCCAGTTGTCTCCTTGCACGGAAAACGATCTTACAAACCAATATCCTTCCTGCAAGTTAATACATACGTAGTTATAACAATTATCGTCAAGTGACATCGAAATTTCAAACGTTACAATTTTTAAGCCAGAATTAGGGAACGTGAAAGGATTTGGTAAAATATTTAGTCTAGTTTTCGAGAAAGAATTCACGAATATATAATATAAATAATAAGAACTCGTTTAACAAAATACGATATGTTTTTAGCATCATTGAACGCCAAGATGTAACACAAAGTCCAATGAACTCGAAGAAGTATGGAACGCTCTATGACCGGCATATATAGGAGGGATAGGAAATGGAATACGTGGGTGGGAAGTATATATGACAAGGGTAGTGGAGAGAGTGAAGAGAGTGAAGAGATTGAAATGGAAATGGGCGGGTCACGTAACTAGAAGAATGGACAAAAGGTGGAAAAATAAGTGCTAGAATGGTATCCGAGAGAATATAAAAGCGTGAAAGGAATATCGAAAGGATCTATCTTTCGGGTAGACGAAATTAGAACAATATGTGGCGTGAGATGGATAAGAGTTGTACAAAACAGAAACTAATGAAAGCGTGTTGGAAAGGCCTTCATCCAGCAGTGGGTGGTTAATGACTGTAAATGATAATTTATAGCATATGATGCGTGAATGAATGAAGTCACCGAATCAGTTAATTATATTAAAATTGCAATGAGACAGATGGTCTGTATATACATATATAAATATTTTAAAAGTGGCATACTTTTGTCTACCCTCACCTGTGGATAAAATTTCCCACAGGAGACAATTTTCACCATTTTCCACAAATATAACTAACTATGTGTACATTTTTCGGAAATCTGAAAAGACTGGATTCTTTGGGGTTTTTTTAAAGCATCAGACGGTTCCGAAATCTTATCCATGACAATTAAAGAAGTCGACAACCCTAGTCTCAATATTTTTTGGCCGTTCCAGGTGTGCGGTCAGGTATCGAACGTGTGCGGGTGTCGCGCGGTCATCGACCGGTTTCGTACGCGCGCTCATGTATTTTTACCCGAGCGATCATATGGTTCTTCGGATCGCCAACATGCACATCGCCAACATCTCTACCATGGGTAGGTACGCCAACATGTGCGCCAAATTTGACGCCAACGTGTCCACCGAAATGTCCATTAACGCGTCCACCACTTTTTCCTTTTCAGTGATTGAAAAATCCGTGTACACGAGACGTGCATGTGTGTACAGAGGACTTTAGTGAGTGGACGGTTTTTTTATGCATGCTCATGTTTATTGTGCGGAGAACAGGTATGGTCTTGAAGTTCGTCATTGTCGGCCGAGTGTAATTTCAAAGGGTGTGGGTTCAGGTAGGTAGTCGAATCTTATTAGGATGCCAATCAGAAAAGCCCCGCGGTGCTTATTACCGATCCGAATGAAGTTGAAGCTACCAGGTATTAAAAAATAATCAACCGGGATGGAAAATGTAATTTTATATGTGTTTATGACCTCTTTAGTTGTTAGTGTTCTCTTTAGCTTCATGCAGCACTTATTTCTTCTGCATGTTAAGTGATGAGTTTACAATGGTATGCATGTATGTAAATGTCAGTGAATTATGGTGCTATGTATGTCTATCACGTAAAATTGTGTATTCTATGCTATCTAGGATTTTTAATTTTATTAAAATCTCAATTATGTGTGTACATGTTCGTGACCTCTTCTTGAAGTTGACGAGTGTTAATCATATTTTATTTGACAAGCTTTCAGTTTCTAAACAAACAGAATTCACCAGATTTTCGTGAATAATGATTGAACGTGAATATATCTATTAGCAAGTTATGTGGTTTGATTTTAAAGACGAATACTTAAATATTTTTTTTCAATATTCAGTTACAATACAAACACTATTGAAAAGTATTGTTTTTTTGTAGATTACATTTTTAATAGCAGTTTATTTATAAAATAGTAACTCACTTTTAAAATAGCTGAAAATAGCGTTATATTATAAAAACAACGAAAAATATTGCCACGTTACAATTTTATGCTATTATAATTATTATCTTACTTATAATTCAGAATAAATCTTATTAATAAATTTGAGGAAAATAAAATTAATCAAACGTAATAAAATTCATATACCATAATAATTCGTATCTAACTATTACACATATTTTATCGGTCGATGTAATCTTATTGTGTATTATTCAATGATTTATTATTACAAAATAGTAAAAATATTTATTTCATACGCAATAAGTGTGTACATATGTACATAGTATTTGATTATATTTTTATACAACGATTAAGCTATCATGATAAGTATTTTTCATAAAAGATTGAAAATCTTTGAACTAATGAGACCTAACGATTTTCATTGTTTATGTAAAATGTATCTGATCATGAAAGACATCTCTGATTTGACTAACTTATTTGTCTAATCTATTCGTCGAGATGTACTGAATAAATAGATTTACATACATACAATATCTATGTATGTATGTTTGTTGATATTTTTTCAATCCTGATATATGAATGAAGTATATTCAGTGACCACACATTTTCAAGTTTACTATTAAAAATACATATGCACATATATAAAACATGTAACGCAATTAATTGAAAGGCAGTAACTAAAAAGAGTTAATTAGCGATTCGGGTCACCACCTTACGTTCAACGCTCGTGCCATATACACACGGCGTTCACAAAACAAATACAATTTATTTAATTTTATCGTAATAAAATTTCCACTAGAAACGTTTTCAAGTAATTTACAGAGAACACTAGTCAGTGAGTGTTGTTTTATAATATAAAGGCGGTAGCACGCGAATCAACAGTTACAGTCAACCGCCAAGTCCGCCATTGTTCGCACTGAAGTCGTCTCGGTCAACGACATTTACAGCAACCGAAGAATAAAGTGTTTCACTGAAAATGTGTCCGAACAATCTTTGACTTTTAAATATTTCGCATAGTTCATTCAAAATAAGCAAACGGTTAAAAGTCGATAACCGATCGGAGCGTGACAGTAGAGCGCTCTCATTGGTCGAGGCGAAATTATATGTACACATCGGACTAAAAGATTTTCTGATTTTAATTTTCAGAATTGTGTTTGTGATATGGTTACCTCTGATCGAGTTGGGTCCCTTCTTGTCGATGTACATTCCTGGCATTGGTGATCCGTAAGATCCGTCCGAAGGTGGCGGTGTGGTACTGTCCGGTGCCTGTCCTGGCATTTCCCTTTTGGGAATGTGCGGAGGACCGGAAGTCGTCGTGGGAGGACCGGAAGTGGCATGGGAACCCGGAGGGCCCTGTCCGGACCCCCCGGGACCCATGCAGTCCGGAGGCCATTGAGAGCCGAACAGCTCGTGGAACTGGTTCGGATCCATGACATCGGAACGACACTATCTGGGATGTCTCTTGGACAAACTGGACGATGAAAACATTCTTCAGTGTACTGAAGTGCCTGAAGTACTATTGACACTTCACATCAACATCCACAATTAAAAAAATATACCGCTTCACTATATTTTATCATTAAAATGGCACTCTCGGATCAATTTTTCTTATGCGTACAGATACAGATTGGAAGAATGAGGATTTGACGTACGAGGTGAAACGTGAATAATAATTATTAAACCAGGAATATATTGCTCAGAACCGGATCAGTTTAAAAGTTCGGTAGTACCACAGAATGCACAAAAGGCAATGTTCAACTGGAAAAGATCGAGAAAAGAAAAAGAAAAAACAAACGAGGAGAATTTTTGCATGGAATCGTCGACACACCCTGCTCGGCCGCGATAATTCTCCATACAATTCCACACAAATATGTATATGTAGATATACGTAATTGGAATTGTATACAAGAATTAAAAAAAATAAAAATTAATATTTTACGAATAAGAAATAAACATCATAATTACATATATTTTGAATATATATTTTTTAAACATTAAAGCACATATATCCATCTTGAAATTTGACTTCTTAAAATTATCATATTTATGTATGATCACTATGCTAATGGGTGCGTCGAAACGACAACCAAATGATTAAAAAGCGAGTATGATTCGACAAATAAAAAAAAATGAATGAATTTTCAGTGACGCTTTTTTTAGCTTTATTCGCGTGTTCACAGTATGAGAAGCAAAAATGATAGAACTGAATGTATTTGAATGTGGTGAGATTTTCTAGGTGTAATTATAAATTCACGTTTCCCTGCTTTTTCATTAGGGGTCGTTTCACCACTAGCACTACTAGCACTAGACGCGCTCATTCCCCTCATTGTCGTTTGAAAAGCACTGATTTTAGATTATCACATCATTCTACAAGTATATAATTTTCTAAAAAAGGCACTTTTATCACTCAATATTATAAAGTAAAAACACTGCACGGCAAATCTGAAAATCAAAGTCGAATTTCAACTTCGAATCGATCCACGATTGCGTTGTGTTATTGTGCACGAATCTTCATACCGGTGAAGTCATTTTCGGAAAAGTGCAATTTTGACAAATTATCTCTTTAAAGGCCTACAAAACTCATACACCTCAAACATACTTCATACATTCTTGACACTCTTTAAATTCATTTCTAAAATTAATCAAATTAAAATTGAAACATCGTAAACATAAAGGTACGGACTTACATACATATGTACATATGCATTGTGCAATGGAGTGCAGTTGTATCGCTACACGTTTATAAAAAGCTTTACAACGTCGTTAAATAATTATTATTTTATAGATGTATGTATGTATTTTCAATTTAACCCTTTCACTTAACACTTAAATGTCATCGTTGTGAAACTAGCGTTGTTAACACATCATTTTGACTGGAATAATTTACAGATACTTCGTAAGAAGCTATCTGATGGATCAATCTCGCATTTGAATGATGTACATACATACATATATGTATTACAAAACACTATAAAGTTAAACTGAAATGCTAACTTCAATATGATCAAAAACTAATCTCAAATTTTCAATATTGGGACATTTTTCAAAAACAAACAAAATAAAAAAAAAATTTTGAACAGAAGTTAATGATGTATTAAACTTGAAAATTACTGGTTTTTTACTACTTTAAAATTTTACTGAGAGTGTGTGCAATTTACTCCGTTGGGTCATCTTTTTATAGTTCAACTCCACACAACAAAGGAACGTTAAAATGAATACAAAAGTAATTTTCATAATTATAAATGCGATGAGTTCACATTT
Source organism: Arctopsyche grandis (assembly GCF_051622035.1). Lineage (NCBI taxonomy): Eukaryota > Metazoa > Arthropoda > Insecta > Trichoptera > Hydropsychidae > Arctopsyche > Arctopsyche grandis. The sequence continues at coordinate 20,533,346 of NC_135358.1, forward strand.
AGAAAAGCCCGTTAAAAACTTGACACAGGGTACGTGGAAATTTTATGCTTTTTTGAGTGTGATTTTACGAGTCAGTTTTGAAACATCGCTTCCAACAATGGGCAGAACTGATCGATATGGTATTGTTGCTAGTCTAAAATCCGAGACCAATTATGGTGGTATGAACTGTGTGGACAGTGATGACACTATAGGTGAAAGTTCACTTCGTAGAAGTTCGCATAACAATTGCGGACAGCGGAAAAACACTGTCAGTGTAGGGTACGTGAGGAATGGCGAACACGTGGTCTAGCATGTCATGTGGTGACAATAATTATAATATGATGATGCGAGAGTAGCCACTGACCGAAAATAAATTGGCAGGTTATTGTACCGGGTAGTTAAAATAAAACCAACACGAATAACGCGCCGATGACACACCTGATGGTGTAATATTATATCCCGAACTTTGGTTGTACGGTAGCCTCCTCGGATTACAATGAACTTTGTGCGGCGAGATTCATTGCACAGCATTGTACCCACAAGATATAGGCATCGTCTCGTAATTTGAAGACAGTGCATTGTCTATTCGTGGAAAAATGTCTCGTGAAAGATGAAAAAGATTTCCGGAGATAATATTCGAGTCGATATGAAAATTAATAGCAAAAATAGAGACAAAATATGTGCCGAGTTTACTTGTAATAATTGTACGGATTATGAGCGGTTTTTTTTGTCAATATACCTGCATATGTATATACATATTCATAGATAAGAGAAATTAATGTTTTCGGAACAAACGAGGATGATAATGCTTATGAAGAAAAGCCGACGAATTCTACTGATGAACGTAGATGTATAAAAGTCATTATCAATCCGAAATATTCCAACCCGTGGGAAGTTAATTTACCAAGTGCTCAGATAAAATTCAGATACATACATAATTCATGTTGAATATGAATATTTGAATACTCAGAGCGAACGTGAATCATAAAAATTAGATTTGGTGTCAAAAATAATTATTTTTCATTTAATTATTATAATTAAATTGAAATGAACGTTGTCAAAAATATGTACTTAAGTATATTCGCTAAAAACTTTAAAATAAAATGGCGTTATTCTTAGTAAAAAAAATAATATAGACCTCTTTCGAAGCAAAAAGGGCAATCAACCACTCTTCTCAACTAAGAATTTAAACAATTATCAGAATACTCGAAGCAATTTGATTATAAAATTTTTAAAGACAACTTGTAAATTTCATTTACAAAGACCTTTTATTAAAAAACGTCCCTGTTATTATTGTTTAAATGATAACATAAACAACCTTATCAAATACGACAAATTAAATTTTAAATAAGCTTGCGTTTCATACACTTGAATGTACCCTTTGAAACAACAAATCGGACCCCAAAGTGTACCTAAAGTTACTGATTACAAGTCTGTGTTTTAGATGGTATGTACATAGGTGCATATCTAAAAGTTTATGTTTAATTCAATTTTTAATATACATAAATACATTGTATGTATGTACATATTTTGGAGTTAACAGAGATGATATACTAAAATTTAAAATTTAGAAATTGTCGTTTTTTTCATTTACATTATGCACGTAAATATGTAGTAGGTACATACATTACCATCGCTTGACAAATAATTCTACTTTTATTGGGTAAACATCGTACAATTTTATAAAATGTTGATTTTTAAGCAAATATATATTACAAAACTATATTGTATTACATGTACATACATACATCTAATATATAATTTCGAAAGAGACTTTGTATGCATGTATGTATATTTGGTTCGGAGAATCTGTGACATTCAATTTAATAAAAAAACAAATGAATATTCAAATAAATTTAAATAAAATAAAAACCATTCAAATAAATTTAATCAAATATTTACTATTAGATTAGCCATGTTTAAGCGGTTTATATTACAAATACCGAGCGAAGCCGGGTAAAACCACTAGTATATTATAATTGAAAATTTAAGTATATTATAATTGAAAGCCGGGTAAAACCACTAGTATATTTCATTTTTCATGAAATTTGATTCCGCTAAAAAATACACTACAAACTATTTTTTAATTTAATTTTTACCATATTGCCATAACAAGTTGCCCTAAATCGACACGTACGGCCAAACTTTTACATATACATACGTATAAATGTATAATACATAGTTGTGACAAATAGAGGGTAGGTATTTCAACAATTAAACTATTTTTTAATATGCTATGGATATCCACCATAGGCATGTTTCTATTTTTTTTTATTTTTTTTATTTGATTTTTGGATTTTTGATTTATTTAATTTTTTGATTAAACAAAAAAATAAAAAATAGAAACATGCCTATGGTGGATATAAATAGTATATTAAAAAATACTTTCTCTAGTGCCATAATTGAGGAAGGGAGAAGTCTAATACGTTTGTATGGATAAGGCGCTGGGATCCAGCCCTCTTAAGGATTTCATCTAGAAGTACGTACATATACGGATTCTATATATGTACTTCTAGATGAAGTCTGAAAGGAAACCATTTATTCATAATTCGTCTGAATAAATTCGGCTATAAAATACATCTATAAGATTTTTTGTAAAAATTTGTAATTGGGCCCGGAATTATTTTTCCCAGGGCGCGGGATTCCTCTCGGCGGCCCTGTGTATATCTCTATTCCTAACTTTGTAATTATTAAAATATTTGGGTTCTTATCTTATCTAGCTTATGTATATGAAAATTTTAAAGTGCTTTTAATTTAAGACTATTTTTAATATATAAAGAGTTGTGTTCGAAACTCATTAAAGAAAAACGTTCACAAATCAACGAACTTTGCACGCATCTAAAAAAAAAAAAAAGATCTCATACAATTTCATAAGCGCGAAACTCAAAAATATTCAAACTCCACACATTTCACGCGCTGACCCGTTGACTGCTGCGGCAGAATCGCGCTCGCGCTCGCCTGTGCGTGTCGCGCGCGCACGCGCTCGTGCACTAGCAACAAAAGGTCAACGGGGTGCAGTGACCCAGCTGCTCAGCTGTTCGCCAGCATCTGCTTCCGGGGCTGCCAGCAAGCAGGCAAGCAAGCAAGCAAGCAGCAAGTAACACACTCCTCGGACATTGCTACTTCCCGGTTCGAGATTCGCGGATGCTGCGCGCGCACGGACTCTGCATTCGCGCGCACCGGTGCATCACACACATACAACATACATACATACTTGCATAAATAATAAAAAGCATTCGTTCATTAGACTATATCGCATCGTGGCGACTTGAGCCCGAACCTTTACAAACTTAATCGAGACTTACACAATCGAGACTCGACTCGAGGCAATTAATATCGAGAGAACTACTGCAGCGTTTCATTCAAGCGCATTCAGAAGCGAGGAAAAAAATGAATCGGATGACGTCATTCGAGGCGTGCTGACTCTCATTAGACGGCCTTGAATGACCTTGAATCAAATGAAAATGTACGGTACGTATGTATGTATGTAGTGATATCTCATGGGTCATTTACACTAGGAATACTCGTAACGTTAGGATCATTTGTTATTATTGAATTGTATTTTATGAAATTCAATTTTCATCGCAAACTAGCGAGCGTGTGCCTATTTGAGTATTATTTCTGCAGACTTCTAGAAGGATCAGAAACGAAAGAACATACGACTATTTTGTCAGCAGTAAGGTATTTTAGAACCCAAAAAAAAAAACGGCCAATCATGAATCACTGACAAATTCAAGATTATGGCAGGGAAACGAACCCAAACAATTCAGATGAAATTACAAAACTATGTTGCAATGTGCTGTCATTTGCTCTGAATAGAATAAATAAATTAAATTAATGAATATATTCCGAAGTTTACAGATAAGAGAAGTTAAAATTTATATCTACATATATATGTATATGTATTATAACAATAAATAAAAATGAAAAATGACGCTCTTGCAATGTGAAAACATAAAAAAAATCAGATACAGAAATAATACGAACCGTATCTGATCCAGACCGGTCAAAATATTGCAGTTGAATATTTTCATGCAAGCATACAGTGTAATCCAAATTCAAAGTAATAAATTATATATTATATATTTTGTTCAACTTTACAAAGTTAAGAAAATTAAACGCTGAAATGAATTTATACGTGTTTTTGTATGGATAACAAATACGAGGATATATATTTTTCAATTAGCACTCGAGACTTGGCGCAAGCTAACCATTCTTTACTTAGCACTCTATTCTTCAACTAATACGATCAATTATCTAGAAATTAGTACTTACACTCACACGCATATAGCACTTTTCAACTAGCGCATAATTGTGCAAACAACTACACCTAAATATAACTCATTAAAAAATGTTAATGAGACTACGTATTCAACGGTTCAATAGCGTTAAGACTTAAGTGACACAATGACACGCTAATTTATCTTGGCTGCTATTTGACCACACGTGAAGAAAGTGTAGATATGGCATATCAGATTAGAAAAAAATATCAATCAACAGACGGCCGATATCGACATGTTTACTTTGAGCCCCGGTTTCGTGACCGATAAACGAAAGAGAACAATTAGATTGTGTTTGTAGATAATGATTAAAAAAAAAGTAAAAATAGTAGATAAATAATTAAAATTTTTTGAAATAAATAGTTGATGAAAAATTGTCGGTGGGCACTTGAGCGGTTAACCGCTTATTTAAAACCGAAACGTTTCCATAGCATTTATCATCGTTAAAATCAGTATATAAATTTCCATCACAAAGAAAACTAATTGAATGAAGTCTACATACGTATAAGTACAGCAGTTGAAAGAGTCTTAAAAAACATAACAACTAATGTAACTTTAAGTTTGTAAAAGAATCATTATTGTGTAGAACCAGTTGGCAAATCATAAATGCAAAAAAAAATTAAAAATGCATGAAATGGAGTAAATAAACCTTCCTCCGTCGTCTACTCGCTTTAAAAATCAAGCTCAATCTAAAGTTCTTTCAAAGCCCCTTTGGATTCAAAGCACCCCCGCAATGCTGTTCTGCGGCGGCCTCAATTACACAACTGTACACTATGTACAATGTACATATGTATATAAATCAACGTTATTCATAAGCGTCTAGATTATATTAATATTAAAACGCAAATAAAATCAAGCAAATCTTTCGTGTGAAGGAAACGGAAGTTTACATATTCACAAATTACATATGTAGGTGCTCCAAAACTTTGTGAAATCGAAAAACTTGAAATTTTAAAGAATATACATACTATGAAGTCTTAATAAATAAATAAATTTAAAAACCGAAGACAAGACAGATTATTGCATTGCGTAACTTATGAATTTTATATTATCAACAATTTGTCACCATGAGTAATATGTATATATGTACATACATATGTATATAAATATTATACATAGATAAAACACGTACACACTTTTTAAGTTTCGAAAATTACGATCTACATATGTACTATGTATGTATTTTACTTTGTACTTAGATGCAGTACTATGTATGTATTTACTTTGTACTTAGTACAATGCATTTAGAACAAGTGAAAAAAAGGTATTCAATGATTTTTTATGGAATATTGTACAATTTCGTACTTGAATATAATGGAGGAGTGCTTAGATATACCTTTTTATGGTAAGTTTACTAAACATTGAAAAAAAAATTATAGTTTTTCAGAAAAATCGAGCATTGCTATTAAATAATGAAACACTTTATTTTATTTAATTTAGAATATTCCATACGAATTTATTATTTATTAAAATGCATTATCGCGCTAGCACTACCTCCTTTATCCCCCACATTATGGTAGATTGATTTAGTGAAAAAAAATGGAAAGAAAATGTGACACATGAAAATACGTTAAAATGTATTTTCTTTTCATACAAATCTTACATTTTTATATTGAACCAATCTACCGTATTACAGTAGTGGAGGGGGGCGGGAGGTTGACAGTATTTATCTTAAAATCTTTCCAAAATACACACCTACATAAATCGAAAAAAAAAATGCCTCAACAAAACTATAATTTATTTATTATTTAAAAAAAATATATTTATAGTTTTGGACCAGTGGTGAAAATCTCCATATTTTTATCGCACAGTCTTACTTACGTGTGCGCGAGCAGGATAAAAGGTGACTCAGTATGATGTCACCTAGCCCCCTTGTATCCCACTCGCGCACACGTAAGTAAAGCTGTGCGACAAAAATACAGTATATTTTCATAGCACACCACTGTTTGTGACATTATAGGAAGAGCCCAATGCAACACGATGGTCTACATAAGAAAAAAAAAATGATCTAAAGATTCTTTACAACCGACTCAATTAAAAAAAGTATTTATAGTTTTGGACCAATGGTGAAAATCTGCATATTTTTATCGCACAGACTTTACATGTGCGCGAGCAGGATACAAGAGTCCCCTTGTATCCTGCTCGCGCACACGTAAGTAAGGCTGTGCGACAAAAACAAGCAGATTCACTGTTTTAGACCAATGCATCAAAACAGAAAGAGCGACACAGTGATCTATGTATGTATGTACATAAGAAAACAACAGAAAGCAAAAAAATAGATTCATACTATCCCAAAACTCCATAGAGAAATAGATCCATAGAGACTGACAACCGACTATTAATCGCACGTAATACTTTCAATTAACAGCAACACACACATCATCAAATTCAATAAACTCCACTAACAATACATAAACAAAACCATAAAAAAATCAATCACACCTTTCCTTTCACACACCAAAAAAAAAATTGAAGTAAAAACGACAAATTAACCTCTAGCACACCTGTCCACCGCGCGCACACTTCAAAACCTAAATATTTATACTAGAACAAACTTCAACATTAGATCGGTTGAATCACCCGTCTGCTCGTTGCCTAAAATCGCACACACAACCGACGACGAATTGCCCATAAAAATCAGCGCGCAAATTGAGCCATACATCAAAGCGGACATCTTCTTCGTCGACCGACGTCTGTACACACACACACATATATGCATACATATATGTATGTATATATATTCGCGAATCGACTTCACACAGAGGTGAATGTGTGCTGTCAAACGGGCGTGTATATTTCAGTAGTGGCGAATCCAGCGTGACGTAGTTGGCGAGTGTTTAGTTTGGGCGCGGACAGTGACCCGCACAAGGAAGTCAACGAACTACGAACACACACACACACACACACACACACACAAACACGACGATTACATACACGTATGCCCACGTGGAGCGTGTGTGTGTGTGTGTGCACAATCGCGATTATTATGTAACGATTAGGTAGGTATGTAATATTGGCGTTTTGCACAGCTGTCTGTCTGTCTATCGTCAAATTCTTATGTCGTACTTGAGACCGTTTTGACACTTTGTCGAAATCGCGGAGTCGCCGAGTCGACTACGGTGTTCTGCTGTCGCACTCGCACTGGTCGAAGTGCCGAGTGTGTGGAGAGGGACGGGTGTAGTGCGAACTTTAACCCGGTATAGGGCGGGAAAACGACGCACGTGCGCGACGTGCAACTTTGTTCTTTTGTGGGTGCATTTACATACATGTGTACGTATTTGCATGGTTTGTGCAGGGCGCGTGTCTGCTGAGATTATATTATATTAGGTGATTTTTGAAGTATGTACATACATATGTGTGTTATGCATAATGGAACTGACACGAGCTATTTTATGACATTCGCAATTCAACGTGATGCAAAAAGCAATGACACTAAAGAATAGTGTGTACGTAATTTATGTTGTATTGTTATATTTCAGTAGTAAAATATCGTAAAAAAGATATTCATGAAGATGCGGATGTTAAAAACACTACGTACTAGATTACTAGTTCTAACTAGGCAAAATTACATCCATTTATGTCATACGCTAAAAAGGACAAACTATAAATTTCTATTCCAAAGGCCTTGGCTATAAAACAATTAAAATTTTCCGATTTTGTAATAAATAGATTTTAAATTAAAAAACTATTTTTATAGAAGAGCTAAATTTTATTGCCAGCTGTTTTTAATTACTCCCAAACTCTCATTTTCAGTCCAAAAATTGTTCTGAATGCATGAACTTATATGTATGTATGTATTTGAAATTCTTAGGGATTACACGGAAAAATGCAAGGAGGATTTCTGTTGATTGCAAATATATCGGGAAATGAAATAAAGCGGACAGATTATAAAAACTTATGATACATATATTACCGAGGTGATGTAAAATTCGTAATACACGTGCGGTGATTTATATTTATGAAATATGTACGATAGAAATATTGGAACATCTGTTTCATTTAGACGTCGTTCATTTTTTTCGAATACAAAATCTATCGTCTCCATAAGGGCGGTTTCAGACTAGCGTTTTATACGCGCGTATAATCTCGTTTTTTGAAGTGCATGTAGGCGGGTATAGGCGCGTCGTTTTCCATACGCGCAACTCGTACGAGCGTAGACACGCTTATAAGCTCGTATTATCCATGTTGATACTAAATCACCACTACCGATTCGAGCGAAAACGCCGGAATAAGCCCGTGTACGCGCGTCCGGTTTTTTGAAGCGCGAAAAGTAGCGCGCGTGTAAGCGCGTATTCCAAAACGACCGTATACGCGCAGAAAAAAACGCTAGTCTGAAACCGCCCTAAGACGCGCCACTAGTGCAAGTTTATATTATATTCATTGCTTGTTTTTATTAGAGAAGTTTATAAATTATGCAACTCATAGACAGAATCAGAGTTTTTCAAATTTTTATTTGCTTTAGTTAAATCACAAAAAAAAATTTCCCACGGAAATAATACTTCAATCGATAAATTGTGGCAAAAATTTTTCATTTACATATTTTAGTACGGGCACGAATGCATCATTCCTGATAAACTTAATGTCAATAAAAAAAAATAAATATTTAGAAAAACGTTGAGAAATCGATTGCAAATCACCGACGCCACAAACTATACACAAAAGCGATTTCCAGATAGAGAGAGATAGAAGAGCATGATGAAATTCAAAAGAACAAAGAGTGTTCCATATGCAGTAGAACTGCAACGAATTTGAATGAAGTCGAACACCTCAAAAAATGTAGCGGAGAGGTGTTGAATGCTATGCACATTATTATGTACTCATACAACTGGGAATTGCATAAATGATGGTGAGCACACAAGTTAAAACAAGTGCGACCGAAGCCACCTAAAGACTGCGGAAACCCACAGTAAAATAAGAGACGGCGGTCGACAACCTTTCTGCGACAGTCCGCAATAACGTTAAAATATGCGTGTTTGAGAATATCGGATTTCGGACAATTACAACGGAACCTTGTCGCCAAAAAAAGGTCTACTGCCCCGAGATGTAATTTAAGTTTGGAGACTTTAGGACGTATCGATTCCCAAACTTTTGTGACCTCCGTGATCCCCAATTAAATTTAAACGAGGGTCAGGTAGATTGCATACATGGCCATAAACGAAACGCTAATAAAAAAAAACTATGTAAGTGTCATCTGGTTATCAATAAAATTTTGAAGGCATAAATCAAAGCCTTCAATTAAAGACCAATTCAATATAATTAATTAATAAAATATAATACACGTACAATTGATTAATTTATCACATATTATAAAATATTTTACAACCGTGGAAAAATTATCAAAAAAATGATTACAATCGTTCTACAAAAAATAGAGTTTTAAAAACATTTGAAACTATCAAAGCGGTCCTGAATTCCAGACTTGAACAGTTTCAACAATTCTATGACATTTCAGCGTGGGTAAACACGCTGACAGATTTCATACAACATTTTTTTAATTATATTATATGGCAATAAAAATTAAAAATTTTATTGATAAAAGAAAGCTAGAAAGTTTTCAATTAATTTTATTTAATAGAATTATATACATATAATTCAAAAAATCATACATTCCAAAAAGTGAAATCAACAAAAAAAAAAAAGATCAAAGATTATAGATATTAATAATTAATAAAATATTTGCACGAAGTCTGTCAGCGAGTTGTCCCCGCAATAAAAGCCACAGAAATGAAATGGTCATGCGATGAAATGTCCGGAGACGGTTTCAACCTTATACGGTCAACCCTCCTACATATAACGTGCTGCATCCATTAAGATATGAAAACAAAATTAAAGCAAATAATGTGAAATGGCGTTATATCCTGAATCATGTTTTCTTCTTCATTTCATTCATTTTCTTTATCCTTTTTACTTAACGGATCCAACGCGTTATAGAAGGGTTGACTGATCTCTGTACATTAAAATATAATTGAGGCTAGATAGATGACCCTAATACAGACGCCCATAATTAGCTAAAATTATATAAATAAATAAATATGCATAAAAACGTTTTGAAAAAGCTGATATCATTTGACGTACAATATATGTCTTATATATCTAATATATAATTTCGAAAGAGACTTTGTATGTATGTATGTAAGTATTTTTGGTTGAGAACTGCTGGGAAAGTTTCTATGGCGACGATTCGATTTTTTTTCGATTCAAATAAATTTAATAAAAAGACAAATGAATATTTTATATTACATAGATTCGTCCTGTTTAAGCTGTTTATATTACAAATACTGAGCGAAGCCGGGTAAAACAACTAGTAATAAATAAATGACCAGACATTGCACACGTACGATGATCGTAAAATTCAAGGAAAAGTTTCAACTAAACCATCATTCGTCACAAAAGCACAAAGAGAATGATCAAAATAAAAATAAAAAAAAAACGGAAAAATTGCACTTGAGATCACCGCACACTACATGCAAGTCACAGACGGAACGCAAAGGGCTCTCCCGATGCACTTTCCGATCGCGATGCACTTTTCGATCTATTTTTCCCGTCACGCACTCACTTCTCATTCGCGATTAGCCATAACAACAACGTCGTAACAACCCGATCGCGAATAGCGTGGAAATTCCTCGCTACCCGCCGTGGAGCGATGTTAGATCACGGCGTTACGTCACGCGCGGTTGAATGACTCTCCGGGCCGGTTAACGACGTGCACAATAACACTGCAAATATACACACACACATACACGTGGTATACAAGACCAAACACACACACACACACACACACACACACTCATACACAAACTAACATAAGTCAATTTTATGATTTAATTTTTATTTAATTTAATTTTTATTTTCAAAGTCTCGCGTTGAATATTGTGCGTGTGCGATCGGTGTGTGTGAGAGCGGTCGTTGTACGAACGTGCGGTGTTGAGCCGCGGCGGGTCGCGACTAGGAGCGGCGGGGCTGCCGCCCCCGGCGACCGCCTTGGCGCCCGCACCGCCGCTTCTCAAATGGGGGGGCGCGTAGAGGGCGTCGCCCCCGCAACCCCCCCGGAACAAAATCGAACAGTGGGCGCCGCAACTCCTTCCGTGGCTCGACCGGCGTCTGGGAGACGTCGCATGTACCAGATGGGTAGAGGAGGGTGGTTCGAGGGTTCAAATCCTCAATAAGGTCAATTCCGACACGTAACACCGAAGCAGGATTAGGTGCTCCTCGAACGTGGAAAGGTCATTGCTTTTGGATGTAGATATATGAGCCGTTATATTTGATAGTGGCAGAAGTCCAATTTTCAGTTCCAAAACCACCATTTTAATTTGACTAAATTCACAAATTTTTATCACTATCTTTACGGTCAAAATCTCTGAAAAGCAGAATAAACCTATTACATCAGTATTTTAAAATATTGTAAACCCCAAAACATTGTATTTAATACTAGCTGAACCCGGCATGCGTTGCAATGCCACAATAACGCATGCAATTCCCGTTCCCGTTCCCGTTTCTCGATGTGTTTCGATAAGTGAATGTTTCAGATTCAAATTAAATTACAGTAATGATTATTTGTCGGAAAAACGTAGGCATTTGAAATTATTCAATTGTTAATTCAATTTTACTCTAACAACGCAGGTGGAGACCCGAAACCGTTTGAAATTATTGCGTTGCAATGCCACTCATTCCTATTTTTCCCGTTCCCGTTCCCGTTTTTGAGCGATTTTTTTTACGGAAACCATCGCTGACATACACACAATAACTCCTGTAAGTTTCATCGCTATCGGTTGAATGGTATAGGAATGCATACTTGACAGAAAGATAAACAGACAAACATTGATTTTTATATACCTGTATAAAGATTTTGCGACATATTTGTCGAAATGAAGAAAAGACATCTCCGTTCGTGAATAAAGTGGAGAGTGATTTTTCCGGACATATATTATTCCGGGGCACGTAAATGTAAAAAGGACAAGCTAATCTAAAGCCGCCTTTCCCAAGTATTCTTCTCTTCTTAAATATTATATACATATTTGTACAATTCGAAATATTGATATTCTGCATTTTGATACACACTCAGTAAAAAGACAAAGGGAAACCTAGCCTCTCTAAGAAACTTCATTGTATGGCAAACATAAATAGTGTTTGTCATGGTGAATCATTAATGATCGAAAACTTAATGCATATACATACTTACATATGTATGTATGTATATACTTGGATATTCACCAAAAGGAATTAAATATTATGATGTATTGCCACGGTACAAAATCTAAAATAAAATTTGTATGTAGAACTATGGAATGGTAGTAAACAAAAGCACCGTTGTGGACACATAACATATGTAGACCTCTCATTAATTTAAAATTTAAAATCTGAGTGGCCAATTATTACGGACTGGCTAATTACTGTATTCTCTCCGCTGTATAAATATACTGTATATTAGTTAAATTGATATATGTACATACAAATGCATGCATGTAAATACGTTGTTGAGAATTATGTAGTATATGATGTACATACGAGTATTATGATACGATATCAAAATTAAAATAGTAAAAATGACGGAACAGTTTTACCATCTGATTTTTTACCTAATATATACATATTGTACAATGAAGTGATAAAAATATAGTAAAATTTTAATTTAGCCTCGAGAGCAATTTGTATTTGCATTGGATTGCACTGGAGAATTCTTGAGATGAGCATTCCTGAAAGGTCGCATTCTAAAATTCCCAAGCGCTCACCTCACTGAAAAATTTTCATTCACATGCATTTCACTATTGCGTGCACTTCACAATACACTACGTAATCCCAAATATATTAAATAAAACTCGATGTCACTAAATTTAGCTCGTACGACATTCAAAGTTAAAAATATGAATCGGAAAATGTATAAGCCTTCCATTCGAATGCAAGTTTATGAATATTCGTGTCTAGTCCAAGTCGAGTTAACCCACTAAAGCCAGAATCGGCAAAACTAGCATTCACAAGTTCAATAGCATACGCGTTAGAGTAGGTCATGAACCATTGGAATATATCTATTCAAAACTCCACCAAACTCGACGAAAGTGACGCAAAATGTGTAGCAACGTGTAGTAATTACATATAATATGTACATATACGATCGGGAGTGTTCTCCGACACGTGTTTATCGTTCGTTCACTTGGCAAAGGAGAAGTGCAAGTACCTCACGACGACTACGACGACGATCAAACATTGCACAATTGCACACAGTTGTTTTATTTCGTGAAGTGATGTGCTCTTTAAAAGAACAACTGTACCTATTTGTTCACAGCCTGTATTATATTCTATGAGAAGTTGTATTATGTATAGACAGTTATGCAAGTGAAATAACGAACAATATCATTTTTACGATGAAGTAATAATATTCTGGAATTATTTTATATTCGATGAATATATTATTTTCATTATTGCAATTGCAATGAGAGTCAAATTGGCATAAAATTTACGAAATGTGATGCATTCGCAGAAACGAAACAGAAGAATTCCGATATATACATACATACATACAGCATAAACAAAGGAAAGGTAAGCACGAAAATATGCTTGCTTTCCAATCTTTCCAATTTGAATAGTGTTGACATTAAAATGGAGGTGGCATTTCGTCGATGTCTCTCGCTGTCTCTCTCTCTCTATCACGGATCACGTGACTCGCGTCAAAGAGAGACGGAAGATTGCCCGCGACTTATGAAAAAGCAATTAGCCCCGCACACGTTGCAAACCAAACGGTGGCGCAATACTGAACGGACTCTGGACGCTGACGGACGGAAAATGCAAAGTTTCCTCGTCGGCAACATATTGTAGACGTGTATGTGTATTAGCATCACATTTGCATTCTATTTAGAAAGCTATTATGCTGTGCTAGTCGTGCTGAAGGTTCTCAATTTTCCAACGAAGGGAAAATATTTAGGGAAAATACAAATATTGATGTGTACACAAAAATCATTAAAAAACGGCTAATAGACAAATATAACGCAATTTTACATATTGTTAAATATGATTAATATCTTTATTTACTACTAATTGGATTGCGAAACAAAATTTTCCTAGAAAAATTGCATCTAAATTGCACACAATTCGGTTGTTTTTATTTTGAAATTAAATTTTTTTTAGCATTTGTCATCACTTTTCGATGAATACAAACATAATTCGAGAACATTTGATACAAAAGTATTAAACATATTAATATCTCGAACTTACCAGATACTACTACCTATTTATGTAGGTTTGAAACCTTCGGAAAATCGATTAAAGTTATCTGACCTCTACTAGGATTTGAACCCGGGACCTGTCAATCACAAGCTGAATACCGAAGAGACTGAGATCTTATCTACCTATAGATTATCAACATACATATGTACATATGTTTACAGTAGAACGGTGGGCTCATCTATCGAAGAATATAAAATTAAGAATTACACTATGAATATGTTGAGAAGAATTATGTTTGTGTGGTTCATTTTCATATATTGAAAATCTTCATATATGTTATTTTGTGAAATAGCGATATTTTTTAATATTAAATTGTATTATATATATGTAGATTCGCAATCCAAAGTGGGTTTATGTTGACTAGAAAAATTTTAAGTATATTTTTATAATTCTATATGCACCTACATATGTATATTTAATATTTTTATTCTAAATGAATATTTGTATTCTGGGGTAAAACACGTCGCCAATCAAAATAACAATCATTCAAATAAAATTGCAAACATTAAAGCTCAGTATTTTATGCAAATTTGAAATATTTCTGTGACGCTGTAAGTCTGATTTGGATATTTGTGACTTCAAGTCGATCGGTTGTGATTCAACTCGATCAGAGTTTGCGAATTTATCTAATTTGATTTTTGAATCGGCTCTTTACAAAATTTTGGTTATTATTCATTCTCGGTTATTTACCGGTTATTACAAATTCTCGGTTATTACAAATTCGGCTAATCCAACTTTGTTGAGCAATGCCTGAGATTTCAGATCTAATTAATATCTGTACATATACATATATGTATATGTACACTGTACGATATCTTTGTATATGTACATATGTAAAAAGTCGATTTAGGGTGAACTATCAGGGCACGATAGCATATTTAAAAAAAAATCTATCTAATTTTATTTTACCACATCGAGAATCCCTACATTTACATTTATTACCAGATTCTTCTGAGAAAATTTCAATTTTCAAAATTGAATTTATCTTATTTTCTGAATTTATCTTATTGCAATGCGAATAGCTTTGAATCTTACTATAATGTTATTCAAATTTATTCAGCATATAATTTTCTGATTAACGAAAACAATTTGTATGTACGTAACTACATCATATATATGAAGACGGTAATCTGTGTGTGTGTGTGGGTGTGTGTGTGAGTGTGTGTGTGTGTGTGTGTGTGTGTGTGTGTGTGTGTGTGTCCTAACTCTCGCCGAACATAATGAACGAATCGATAAAAATCGATTAATTCATTTTTCGACGGATAATGAATTAATCCGGAATATAGGTCTAAATTGAGCTAATGGTCACGTGCATCACGCCAAATCCAATTCTTCATTTCGCCTTTTTTTTTAAACATTAATTGAAATATTCCTTCTCGCCATATAAAAATACGTAATTTTAATAATTTCATTTAGCGAGGTTTTGAACCATTTTTTTATAGATTTATTTTTAATTAAATTTAAATTTAAATTTAAATTATTTATATTTTGACGATATTCGAGAAAAAATTGATTTCATTCACCACGGGCGCCGGGAATCGAACCTCGGACCCTTCGATCCAAACGCAATGTCCTCACAAGCTCGCGTCGCACGCCATATCCTCGCCCAGAATACGTGTTGTAAATACACATCATATGTATATGCACGTAATTTGTTATGTGTAATAATAATATTCAAGGTTACGAGGTCAATGACCGTTTGTGTATAATCGGAAAATATTACATTTTGTTAACGTTAACTTTAAGAATTGAAAATTATTACAAATAAAGAATTGAAAACTATCTATGAGAGTCTACGAAAATAACGGTTCCGGTTCCGGATTTTTTTTTTAGTTTTATACGGGTATATAATAATTTTATACCCATGCGATGATATTTCATAGGGCTATTCACTAGTATGTAATAACTAGTCACCGGAGACTGAGGAGGCCGTGTATTGTTCAAAGGTTGTAAATGCATTGTTAAAGGTTTTCCGAACAATGGATAGCACTGTGACTATCCTACCTCTAGTAATAACGTTCATGCATAACATTTCCAAACACTGCAAAAAATAATCTCACGTAAGGGGATGAAAGTGCATTGATGCATCAAAGGGTTGGCTTCGTTAGCAACGAAAATAATGACGCGTATCGTTTGCGCAATAAAATTTGAATATAGTACTGTACGTGTACTGAGTACGACAGAATGAGTTAGAAGAGCTCATCCGACACCCCGATATCGGATAAACGACAAAACGCACGAGTGCGAGCGAGATGACAATAATTACTGCGTTCACCGTTTGCGAATGCGAATCGGGAAACGGTTCTTTGCTGTAAAATTTTTGAAGGTTCGTTGACCTATTAACGCCACAGCATGGCATCAAATTTTTTTTTTTATTATCTCTACGCACCGGTACGGCTATAAATAAAACAATATAATAAAATTAAATTTTATATGCAAAAGTAGCGATAGAAGGCTCGCATCTAGGATTGTAAAAATGTAAATAAACACGAAGCAAATGAAAGTTGAGGTAGGTCAAACAAGAATTAAACAATGGACAAAAGATAACATCGGCTGACATGCCGGCATATACACAATGTCCTTCTGTAATAGCCGTTGTTAGAAATCGTCTATGAGAATGTGCAATTTTTTTATAATATACCATTTAGCTGGATAGTTACGCTGAAATCCAGTTGAATTTCAACCCGGCCTGTTTCCTCTGCGGTATTTTAACTTGCGAGCTTAATGCTTACCTGAAACAATACAAAACAAAAACATTAGCTATAATACAATGAATGCACTTGATGGTATATGTGTGTTATTGAATTAATCGTTAATTTTATGAAATTCAACCGGTCAGAGTTCTCAGTGACGGCTTTGTCACCGAGAGAAGGTCGTTGCAACTGGCAATCTGTTGATTGTGAGATATGGGCGATAACAGTCGAGTGCAATTTGTGCGTCGATTGAAGGACGTCGACACCGAGATGCAATTTTTTAACGCACAATTTGATTGGTTGTATAAAAATAAACGTACAAAAAAGCAGCCAAAGGTAACTAACTACTTTGTAACTGATCGAAAATGATCCATCAAACAATGCAAACGCTGTGCAATATTTTAAAGAATCAGAAGAATAGAAAGAATCTGCACAGTCATGTTGATATCATAACATATGTATATTGATTCTATTCATACCAAAATAAATATTTTGAAATAAATAAATAC
This sequence comes from Arctopsyche grandis, assembly GCF_051622035.1. NCBI lineage: Eukaryota > Metazoa > Arthropoda > Insecta > Trichoptera > Hydropsychidae > Arctopsyche > Arctopsyche grandis. Next base: position 20,551,025 of record NC_135358.1, read on the forward strand.
ATATATACATATGTATATTGCACAACATGGAATCCAATGTATCAAATCAAATTTATAACCAAACATGCAAAACCAACGTCGTTAATTTGGAATCATCTATGTCGTGAATATTTATTAAATTACGGAACTATTAATTTCCGTTTTGTGATTGAAATTGTGTCGGCGATAAGCGGCAATTAAATTTTCCATTAGTCAGCACCGTGTGAAATTATTTTTCATATAGACTCCGGATGCAAGTAAAAATTCATCAATTTATTTAACAGAATTCAATTTTAAAAGGCGTTTTTTATGTTGATAAAAAATGATATAAAAGGGGCACACAGTTATTCAAAAAAAAGTTATTTTCGTCTATCAAAATTTGTTTTATCTTTTTGTCTATTTATTTATACTCTATATATTATTTATATGGACGATGGGGATTGCACTATTTTCTCTATGGTCTGGAATAAAAAGTTATTATTATTATTACAGACGTGGGTAGAGTTGATGAATGGATGTGAGACGAGTTCTTAGTATGGAGCCGAGTACAAAGGTGGGTTCATTAAAAATTGAATTAATCATTATTTGAATTCTCAATAGATGATTTTTTATAGGTACACTCATTTACACGGCAGTGTGTGTGTAAATTTGTTTTAGATATGATAATTTACCCGTTTGACTTAGCATCTTGACATTTCCTTCTAATATAAATCATTCGCAATAGATAAGAGTTTTGCATTGCTTAGAATATATTGTTATCAGTTTTGAAATTTAAACTATAACCTATCGTATGTATATAGGTATCATTAATCAATACCTTAATAGTAAAATAATGAACAGTAACTAATATAACACTTAATTGGCAATGGCAATTTCAGTTTATTAAACGTATCACTAATTTGCACGTGCTTAACAAATTAAAATCAAATTATGGGTACATATGTATGTATGATTCCTCGCAATTACCATAGCGCAATATAAGTCAGTTATCCTAATTTAGAACTACATCGTCGGGTTTTTCCACCGTGGTTTGGGTCCAAACTTATAACTGATGTTCGTGCAAAATGGTTGTCTCATAGAAGATGGAAACGTAGCCAATCATTTCGTGACTATGAGAAATTTCGGATTCTTAGGAAGATCGTGAAACGTGGTGTGAGTGAGCGTTATACCCTCTATCTCAAAGAGATGGAGAGTGCTATCGCTAGTAATCCTCACCACTTTTTCAGATTTATTAAGAGTAAGCATATTTCACATGGCCTTGAGCATTCGTTCTCATTTAATAATAAAAGTTGTGTCGGTCCTGAGATCGCTAAAGCTTTTGCTAGTTTTTTTAGCTCTGTATTTGATCAGAGATCACCATCCCTTGATGCTAATTTGGCTTCCCAAATTGGTACTGAAGGTGTTATTATAGACATTCCGCGGGTCTCGCTTGGAGATGTTAGGATAGCAATTTTGAAGCTGAAAGGGTCTGTTGGGCCTGACGGTGTGCCCCCTGACGTATTAAAGGCATGCTGTAATTCGCTCTTAGAGCCTCTTCAGTTTATTTTTAACCTTATTCTGGATTCTGGTAATTATCCTGAAAAATGGAAATTATCTAGAGTCATTCCCATTCATAAAAGTGGCTCTAAAAATGAGGTTGAAAATTACAGACCTATTGCTATCATCTCGGCTATTCCCAAAATTTTCGATAATATCCTTCACCGTTTGATTCTTTCGCAGTTCAAAAGATTGTTGTGTGATGAGCAGCATGGTTTTTCACCATGTCGTTCCACTACCACTAATCTTGCCTGCTTTTCATATTATACCATGTCTAAAGTTGACCGTGGACAACAAGTTGATGTAGCCTACTTTGACTTTCGAAAAGCATTTGATCTTGTCAACAATGACGCTCTTATGATCAGATTAGCTGAAGTGGGCTTTTCTCCACGTCTTCTTAAACTCTTTGCTTCTTATCTTAGTGATAGGAAGCAATTTGTTAGATATGGTATTTATGAATCTCCTTCATTTTTTACGCGATCTGGTGTAACTCAGGGGTCCACCTTAGGCCCTTTACTATTTACAATAGTCATTAATAACCTCCCAAAAGTACTACGCAATGCTTCATGTCTCTTGTTTGCTGACGACGTTAAACTATTCTTTGCTGTTAAGGATGAGAGGCAAGCCTCTCTCCTTCAAGCTGATATTAACGCTGTTTTAGAGTTCAGTTCCAGTTTAGGGCTTGAACTGAATACTAGTAAATGTGCTATTATGAGTTATGGACGTGCGAATTCGCTCTATTGTCACGGATATTCCATTGGATCCGTATTGTTGAAGCGCGTGGAATCAATGGTCGACTTGGGTATCACTTTTGATCCTCAATTCACCTTTCACAACCACATCAAGACAATCGCTGACGTTTCCTTTCGTCGACTTGGATTTGTCTTGAGATATGCTAGATTATTCTCCAACCCCTTGTCTTCTCGCTTGCTTTTCAACTCGCTTGTTAGAAGTAAGCTAGAGTATAATGCAATTGTGTGGAATCCGCACGAAGCAAACTACTCTCTTATTATAGAAAAAGTGCAAAAAGCATTTCTTCGTTTTCTTTATAAGAAAGAGTATGGGTACTACCCATATCTCTATCCTACTCCTTTCCTTTTGGGCATGCTTGGGTATAATTCCCTTGAACTTCGGAGAAACTTCTCGTTAATTCGTTTCGTTCTCCAGCTATTGCGTGGTAATACGTCATGCCCGTTGTTGCTGGAACAGTTGGGACTTTATGTCCCTAATAATTATGTGCGTGGTAGACATCATCATTTAATGGTTGTACCTGCTGCTCGCACAGTTCTTTTTCGAATGGCTCCTATTCCAAGAGCTATTCGACTTCTCAATGAAATCGTTGCTGCTGTCCCTGAATGTGATATTTTCCACCTTGGGGAGCGTAGATTGTCGGATATTATCTTAACATATTTATCTGGTAACCTGCGCTCATCATTACTTTCTTAATTTGAATGTGATGAATGAGTGGAATCTTAATCTACTCTCTTCCATTTGGGCCTCGCTGTGATTTTATTTTTTATTCATATTTTGTTTTATTTTATTTTATTTTTTCTTTCTCTTTTGTACATTTTTATATACTATTTTAATTTTGATCAGTGTAAACAAAGAATGGGATTTATGGATTTTATTTTTAATTTTTACACTGTTGTTATTTTTTTTTTTTCTCTCTGAATGATGTATTATTTTCCTTTTGTTACTTTTTTTGTAATTTTATTTTACCATGCTTTCTGCTTTTGCTTTTTTCCTTTATTTACAGTTTACTTGTTTTTATATCATGTTTTTATATATTTTTCAAATGTAGGCCATTGTGGCGCATTAGGTTCTTCCTGTAATGCCACAATGGTCCAAAACTATTAAATAAATAAATAAATAAATAAGTTTATTTGTTTAGTAATAATAGACGCAACTAACGCCCTCATAAGCAAATCAAATGAGGACTTACATTTGTAGAAGAGGAGGTTTAAAGTTACATACCGGGGTATATGAAAAACACACATACAGGGCATATACGAAAGTGCATATATGTATGAAAGTAAAGTCAATATTTTCTTACTTGGTAAATACATTTTCAAGGAATCTCGTAATTCTAGAGAAGAGAGGATATGTACTGATTTTATTCTTTTAAAAATATACATACATAATAATCAGCTTGATAACACATATGTAGTTTGAGAAAATTTGTTTATATTTTCTAAAATTTATTTATAACACATCGTGCCAGCCCGGTATAATATATGGTGTCACGACAAAACGTCTACGGACGAAACGTCAAACAACACAACATCGACGACAAAATGATAACGCGACATACTGTTACATGTTTTATTGAATAAAGAAAAAATATTTTTTTAACATATTAATGAATCATTTCGTCGATCATTTTTTCTGTATACATTATGTCGCGTTATCATTTTGTTCACAGACATTATGTCGCGTTATCATTTTATCGGTAAACATTTTGTCCGTAGACGTTTTGTCCGTAGATATTTTGTCCGTAGAAGTTTTTTCCGTAGGCATTTTATCCGTAGACATCTTATCCGTAGACGTTTTGTCATGGAACCATAATATACTGCTCGAACACATCATAAGTAAAGGCGGCGTATGGAGAATGCTTTATACCCAAAAAATAGTTCACTATTGTCAATTAATATGTTTTTTTTTTGCTTTGTACGGTAACGGAGAGGTCTATTGTAATTTGATGAGCACCAAACTAGCGCCTAAGTCTACACACTTTATTACTTTCCAATTATTGTACTATACAAAAATATAATTTAAAACGGAAAAGTCTAAAAAGCTTTCTAAGCGTAAAAACAGCTGTCATAATACTCGACTGTTTCATACCATAAATAAAATTTTATCACATTAAAAAACAAACCCGACGACCTTGAATTGCATAATAAGTCACCACAAAAATGCACCTAAAAATGCTTATACGTCCCTGACCCAAATAGTGCATACGGCGAACCCCAATTTTGACACGCCAAATCAAATCTGATACAGCGGTACTTGTATACGCTCGAGTGGTTTCAGTGACACGATAAAATTGGGGAAAGCGAGCCCTAATTGCCCACGTAGAGTGCGAAGACCGAACCTCATCTATCGAGCATATGAGTCGATAGAAATAAGGGTGGAGAGTGAAGAGGAATAAAAAAAAAAGCGCCGAGTAAACAACAACAAAATGGACGTCGAAGGAGTGAATAAAAGGGCCTCTCGATCTGCAAGGCCTTTCGCGCAGCTCGGACGTGCCGAGCGCTGTGTCTGTCTCTGTCTGGCGCGCCGGCCGCTGTATGGGTGCGTCTCTGTCTGACGTGCATGCGCTTGGGGGAGTGCAATGACCCGGCTCGCGGCTGCGTAAGCTACGTATTACGACACACCGGCGCGCATGTATGCTACGCGCTCGCTAAGCGCCTTGCAACGTAATACAACATATATACAATTTCTTTTTTATGGTAAATTTTTATATACATTGATTTTCATAAAAGCTCAGACTGAGTTCTAATTGCATTACAGTAGCAGTTTTAAATATACATACATACACGTGACAAGTGTAAATACAATAATGTGTAATCAATGCGTGATTTATATTAAGTGCTGTCATTATTCCCGTATCAGCGATTTTAGCCTTTTCATACTGAATAAGTGATATTTATTAATTGTTGAATGGATGAGATTTAAATTTTGATAATAATTTTAAATTTGTATTACATAAGTATTCAATTAATGTAATTTTGATATATTATTTTAAGTTATTTATTTGATTTGTTTGTACCGCCTGCCTGAGAGCTATTACATAAATAAAATAAAAATGCGCTTCCTTTTTATAACATACTAGTGTTTTTACCCGGCTTCGCTCGGTATTTGTCATATAAACCGCTTAAACATGGCCAATTTTATTAAATTTATTTGAATATTAATTGTTTTTTTTATTAAATTGAACGTCAAGAACTCTACGAACCAAACAAGTAAACATACATACATACATACATACAAAGTCTCTAATTATATATTAGATTAAACAATTTAATAATACAATTATATTTATTGTAAGAATTTAAGCAAAACGATAACTAGATACATATGTATGTAGTTTAGCAAGAATAATAAAATTCTAGTGTATTCAAAATTATACAATTTTAAAAGGTTTCATTAATCGGTCCGATTTTTGTTTCAGTTCCGATTTCCGATCTCTGTTTCAGTTCCAATTCCCCATTCCCGATTTCTGTTTCAGTTCCGATTTCAATTAATTATTACTATTTGCATTGTAACTTTGTTTTAAATCACGTATCAATTTGCCAATTTAATTTAATTTAATTTTCTTTTCAAATATCAAAAATATTCATGTAAGCTTATTTTTCAATTGAACTATTCTTAATTGAAATTTAAATTGATTAACTTTTCAACCTAAAAATTATCGAGTAATACATCATTTGCTCTTTATAATCTGAAGCTTTCAAGCTTTGCGATGCTTTCAAGACATGACGATTCATTCATTAACTAGATTAATCTGTCGTTTACGAGCAATTCTTAAATTACAACACCATTCTGCACTATATCGATTTATAAAAGTAAAAAAAGGAATACACATTGCATACCATCGTAACTTAACATCGTGAGCGTCACTTTAGATCAATAAATGGCCTAGTCGTAACACATGCAATAGTTGAAGTAGCAGTTTTAGAACTGAAATTTGTCAGATTAGCAGTGATATGCTAAAGCGTAGTCCACGTATAAAAGTTTTGCTAGTCCACTTATCGATTTTCGCGTTCGCTTGGCACTAAGGACGTAAGAGACGATCGTTGGGCAGTTCGTGACAAACATACAACGCTACATGCGACGTCACGCAGCGGTGACGGCTCTCTGACCCACTTTCTGTCGGCCATGATCGGCTGTATTCGGCCAAACTCGCGAGCGAGCATTCGGCTGCATTCGCGACTCTATGCCGCTCCCCTCTCTCTCCTTGGCAGCGCGCGCTTATCAATTATCTCCCATTGCGCCTGAACTGGGTCAAAAATAGGGAATGCGATCTTTTAGGCCAACAAACTTTCTCTGCGGTGATGACGCGCTACGGCGAATCCCCAATACTCGGTACATACATACATACATATGTACTTATTTGACGTCATTGCTCGTTTTGAATTTATGTGTATCAATGTGCTACATTTTTTAGAAAAACAAGTTTTTTTTACAATTGTTTTGTTAATCGAAATAAACAAAAAAAAAAAAAAAAAAAAAAAAAAACGAATTTTCCCAGATTCATATTTTTTTGGGCTTCAATACAATGCGAAAGTTTTTACATATCCAAATAAAAAATATTTTTCGACAACTTAATTTATTTTGTTATACATATATGTACGTACAAACATACGTATATGGTTCATCTCAAGTTCTGGGTGCCTGCTCCAGAGCTCTGTTTCTGCCAATTTTGGACAGGACCAATGTGGACTCGCCCCTTTCAAAAGTCATTCGACTGCTCAACGTGCTCTCTGGGCATTTTGATATTTTCACTGCATCTTACAGTTATGTTAGGCATCATTTGAATGGCCCTTAGTTACAAATAATTTCCCACTTTTGTATAAAAGTACTAGCTGAACCCGGCATGAGTTGCAATGCCATATTAACGCATGCAATTCACGTTCCCGTTCCCGTTCTCATTTTTTTTTACAGAAACCATCGCGGGCATGCACACAATAACTCATGTATGTAAGTTTCATCGCAATCGGTTGAATGGCATAGGAACACATACGTGACAGACAGACAAACATTGATTTTTATATACATACATATGTATACATATATGTATAAATGAATGTATACATTTATGTTAACAACATTATTTATTTTACTATATTTTTGCAAATTGGAAGGCGCATTGAGTTCTCCTTTTAGGTCTTATATAATTAAAAATATCTTTTAGGTCTGGTATAATTAAAAAATAAACTAAAATTTATAAACATATACGTATATACCACAGTGTATTCACAGGTTACCCCAATATGACACTGTGGCCATATAAGAATATACATACATACACACTATAAGATATAAAATATATAAAAAAACATGTTTCATTCATCAATATGTACCTGTATACTAAAATAAATGTATACTACAGAATTTAAAAATTTACATATGTTAAAATATTAAATATAATCTATTTTTTTTTTTGAAGAGCACCCACCCAACACCGAAGACTACTTATTGCAAGCATTTTGATGTATGATTTTCAAGCTTAGTATCAATCAAAAATCGAGTTGATTGAATACTACATAACTGTGACTACGTATGTGCGTGTGTGTAAGTACGATGTCATTCACCATTTTCCCGGTTGGTGTCCTAAATATACTGAAATTTCGCAAAATAGAGTGCACACACACTGTACAGTAGTGGCGAATCGCTTCCAGGAACATACTAGTCGCGAAATTAGGTCAAAACTTGCGTATTCCGCGTACACTATAAAAGTTTCTGTTCGGATGCAATTTTCAGTCCCGATTTATTGTTAAGTTTACATCCACCAATGTGAATTTATATATCCAAGCAACTATTCCATATGTATTCAGAAGAACGGTATGTTATGCTAGGTATATATTTAAGATTTATAGCACAATTTTAGCAACACTAAAACATGCGTTCGGAAAATGTGAGTGAAAGTCAAATGTCATACTGTCAGTAATAGATACATCCGGTCGATTAAATCCTGCGATAAAAGCATTCATTACGCGATACATGAACGTATGTACATATGTTGATATATTTTAAAAATAACATTTTGACATACAATTTTGCCACCGTACAATAAATTGTTCCCATATATTGTGTCGTTATCTAATAACAAATAATGATCGTGTACGTATGAGCATTACAAGATCTATAAATGCGTAAAATATACAGCCTTCATGACCAATTTTAGTAAAGAGGCCAACAATATGCACAGGTGTGCTAGGATGAGAGTTAAAAGGTGCGGTTCTCAAACATTTCGTCGACGTTAAATAATTCAGGACGACCTTCAAAATACGCACCAATTAAAAACGTAACCGATTCTGAAAATCATTATACGCTGAAATTTTGAATAATTACAGCACGCTATAACATGGCGAGCTCGTTCGTTACACTGTTGCAGGAAATTGCAATGTTTAACAACAACACAAACGCTACTAGGTACAACAATAGTGATTTTTATACTACGATTTTAAAAAGCTGCATCCTGACTTTTGCAACGAATAATTTATATCTACTTAAAAGCCTATTTCTTGTGTTGCAAACGCTCTGTAATTATGAACTCCATGTATGTACTTTGAATGGAGAATATGTACAATACAAGTGGGGATACATATGTACATATTTAATGATGGTGCATAATGGTGGTAAAAGGAATAAATTGTACATAAGAGAAATAATATCCACATCAATTCTTCATATTTCATGGAATTGGAAATAATTAATTAAAAAATTAAAGAAAATTAATTTAAATTTGGACCATTGTGGCATTACAGGAATTCCTATTGTGCCACATTGGTAAAAATATAACAAAAAGAAGAGAGAAAAAAATATATAAATACGGAAAAAAATAAATTTATACATAATTATAATAAAAAACAATGTCAATATGAGACAACAGTAAAAATATCAAATAATAAAATACATAGTACATATTTAGTCTTGTCTCCAAAGCCAGCACCAATATATAAGAACCAGCCACAAATACAAAACATCCCTGCGAGGCCCAAATGGAAGAGAAAAGATCAAAATTCCACTCATACATCACATATAATTAAAAAAAATAATAATGAGTGAAGTCTACCAGGCAGATGGGTTGAAAAAATCCCCGATAACCTACGCTCACTGAGGTGGAAAATATCACATTCAGGCACGGAAGCAACGATTTCATTGAGAAATCGGATAGCCCTTGGAATATGATGAGCCATACGATAAATAATTTTGCGGCCAGGAGGTACAAACATCAAATGATGATGTCTATCACGCACATAATTATTAGGGACATAAAGTTCCAAATGTTTTAGCAACGACGGGCAACACGTATTACCATGTAGTAGCTGGAGAACAAAACGAATTGGTGAGAAGCTTCTCCGACGATCAAAGGAATTATGCCTAATTATTCCCAAAAGGAAAGGAGTAGGGTAGAGTAATAAATATAAAATAAATAACTAATACCCATACTCTTTCCTACATAGGAAACGAAGAAATGCTTTTTGCACTTTCTTAACCACTAGATAATAAGATAATAGTAATTTAAAATAAAAAGACGAAAAAAGTATCAAGAATAAGAAAGTATTTTGTATCTATATAACTAGTAAATAAAAACGGAATCCATATTGTATATCCGGGAAGTCGTCGGAAAAATCAAGTACAAATGTTTTTTGTTGAGCTCTGTAGGTTATTTATTGCATATACATATGCAGCTAGATCGATACATTTAAATTCATATTTAGAAGATTCGTCAGTATTGGCGTGATTTCATATTGTTATTAATGAGATATTTGAAACTTTGACACATTGTCGTTGTGGACAGGATCACGTTATCGTTGATTGGGCTGTGCGCGCGCTTTCGTTCGATGAACTTTCTCTTTTTGAGCTGGCAACTTTTTTTTATTCCGTCTTGTGACGAATCCAGAGGCCGTTTTGGGTAGCGGTTGATTGGCTTTCCTCGGTCAACATTTCACCGGACGAAGAAAGGTGTAGTGCGGGTTGTGCTCGCTGTTGTTGCGCAATCATACCGAGAAGTCGCGCAACAACAGAATGACAACGAAGCAGAGCGCTGATTGACAACGAACGTGTCGCAATCGAACAACCGAATGACAATATAAATAGCATAAAAAATACAAAAATTATGCTACGCACGATAAGATAATAGAAAGTTCTATGATAAAATGACAAGTGGAATGTTCTGGTAGAAAGGTACAAAACTAAAGAAGTGTGATTTGCATTACTGCTAACTCACAAAAAACTTGTTTACAAAATACACACACAGACATATTTTGAGAATGTGTTCTAAAACTAAATTATGGCATGGTAATTTTAACGTCATCATATATACTATTAACGGCATATCAATTGTGTGTATAGTAAGTTGTATATGCTCACATATGTATGTATGTACCTACATACAAGAAGGACCGAATGACAAACGTCAATTGAATCTGAATAATCCAGAAGCATTAATTAACTAGGCATTGATTTTTTTTTGCGAGCTAATTTTTAATTGAATAGACATACACACATACATACATATATATATATATATATATATATATATATATATATATATATAATATTTATAATTTGTTGATTTTTGATGGAAATACTTAAAATGTAGTAAAAAACGTAATAAAACCTCAAAGATAAAAAAACGTAGTAAAACCTTGTAAATAGATACACACCGACAAGGATTATCTGTTTTTGATCATTCAGGTATATGGGTATACAATGTGTCCAAGTATTCACTTTAGTTTGTTCATACACGAACTATATATAGCTAAAAGTCAAAGGCTATCGTCAAATAGATTCTTACCAGGTGACGTATGAAACTTTTACATGACAAAAGTTTTTGAGCAGTCAGAAAACCCAAGTATTTTAAATGGAAAATCCTGTGGAAACTGCATTACAAAGTTGCGAAAATTCCCATTCTTGTTGATTTTTACAACTATTTCAACGTTACGCATTAATAGAAGATGTAGCAAACGATTGAGAATACTTAAACTTATGCCTAATAGTCTGTGGATGAACAAACTATGTAGTTCGTTTATCAATTTGTTCTTTTGTGTACACTATAACTGGACAGATTGGCTCATGTACGAACAAATTAATATGTTCATGGTCGAACGTGATTTACACTTGGACTGTAACATATGCACTTAGTTAAAATGTGAGTTTATTTGATATGGTTTAATTTTAATTGAACAATGCTAGTATGTATGTACGTATGTATATTAGACATTTACCAATGAATTTATTGTAAGTACATACATAATGGTAAATTGTATAAAAATATAGTAAATATCTAGTGGAGGTGAAGATATTTTCTGTGAGATATCGTGTAAACAAATTATAGTCTTAAAACACGTTACAAGTTTAGTCACGAACGATCAAGGTTTGTCTGTGAAAAAAGGCATCTTTCGGATCGGTTGCCCATTTGCACTGAGCTGCGAAGAGGTTTTGTACAAAAGCGCTCTGGGGCGACTGCCTCGTTCACCTTGGGTGGAAAAACCGACCCGAACGCGAGAAAAACGACACACCAATTAAATTCAAGTATAACTGCAAAGAAAATCCCATTAAACGAATTTTCCGAGCAAGCACACTTTAAAGATTTTCTTGTGAATGGGTTTTAATGTGAACTCAAACTTCAAATGTATCAATAATATAATGATATATTTACATGGGTGACGAATTGGCCGTTTATGATAATGCAAGTTTACAACCCTGTTCGGCTACAGATAATTGCAGAAAGTGAAGTGTTGTCAATTATGTAACTTGACGTAACCACAATATACGGTCGCGCATGCACAAGTTCTACGTTGCGCTCAGTGCATGTCAAGCTTTGTGTTTTGTTTTATTATAAATACAACATATCGGAGCATAGCCCGACTGTATGTAATTTAAATTAATTATGTCATATAGAACTATTTAAATATACATAAATCTATAAAATTATGAAATCGAACTTAATTCTGTTCAAATCGAAATAATAACGAGCTCAGCTTTCGACCTTGAATACGATCTATGTAAACGTCGAAAACATTGACTTATTAATTTTGATTTGTATTTAGCATCAGCGATTAAATAAAACTGTATTTATAATTATGATAGGGTTAATCTATCACTAGGTTGTATTTTAAAAAAATAATCAACCGATCAACCTAAAATTTCGAAAGAAAATAACGACGTTAAAATATAATGTCAGTAACTAATTCTAAGTTTCAGTTTTACAGGATTATCGGTGTTAAAATTATCTCCAAAATATACCCATATACCAAACCAAACACACATATTTTTAGAAAACAATGGAAACGCGACCAGTGATCAAATCAGTCAAAATATGGAAGGTCGAATTTTCGCATGATCACAAAATTTCATATGTTTATCCATATTTATATGCATACATAAAGTTAAAAAAATGCTTCAAAATGCAACTTAAAAACGTATAATTTTTCCAACCAATAATTAAGATATTTTCTTCATTATTATTTTAGAATATGAAATAATCGAGTCTCCATAAATACAAGAAAACCAAAAAAAGCATTTAAAATTTTGTTTTATAAAAATTGTCTCTTATGAGTTTATGATGAAATACAAGTTGCACAATATTCCGATCATAGATAATAACATAAAAAAAACCTACAATCATACACAAAGTTTTCCTCGTTTATATTTACTGAAAAATCCAATTCTATTTCTAAATGACAAATCCTTCTTCAAGTCATTTATTACCAAGAAAATTAAAGTATGAGCTCGGACGCAAATACATAAATCGTACTCATAAAATATTCGATTTTACAATAATGACATTGAACACGGGAATAAATTAAATCGCGATCCCACACTTTGACTAGCGCACACGTACGAAGCACTATAGAAGTGAAAGCCAATTGCCTAGGTCTACACACGCTACTTACGACGAGTTTTTCATGTATACATATAACCGAGCTAAAATGATATAATATCTTCACATAGGTACGTACATGTATGATATTTTACGTATAGATAGATATACACATTGTACATACATATACATATATGTATGTACATACAATGCGTGAATGTAAAATTAACGTGCATTGAGCAACAACGTGCGTTTGCACGTGGAAAATTATCGAATCGATTGCGAAATCGCATCAATCGATAAGACTATAAAAAAATAAAATACAAGCGTAATTCGTGTGGCTAATACGAACTGGTATTTAAATGGAGAATTTTATTTTAAATACGTAATCGCAGAATCAATTAAACCAACTCGACGAATGTGGCGCGAATACACACGTTTATCATTTATTATTATTGGACGTATGTACTTTAAACATCAAATTAAATCGTTCTTCTGAGTCATGCAGTCAGATCGCGTAAGATGCAACATAAAAGCATTTTCCCAGAACGCTAAATATACGTAGTGTAAAATCTCTTATTTCAAGATTGCCGCACTTGGATGTGCGAATTTACTTTCACGATAGTATTGGCCAATATGACGCAAATGAGTTGGCGACGCTTTGGCATAATTTTCCAGCGTTACAATTGATTGTTAATTCCATTGGGGTGTGTGTGATTAATTGTGGTATGTATTTATTAGTTTTTTTTTATGATTCAATATCGCAGATGTTAGTTTTCGAATCTGAATTCGCTTCTGAAAGCATTTCAGCGTTTTCCTGTCGGGACATAAATACACTGTTCGTGTCGAGGAGAAAATTGGGTCAACAACTGTTTGTATCGCCAGTTTCAGACAACGAGATGTCTGCTGCCGGGAAAAGAAGAAAATAGATTTTCACTAATATTTAAAAAAAATATAAATACAAACTACTCTACCTCAAGATGACCGCAGCTCATTATAAAACTTATTAATTTGCTCATAAATTTGTAAGAATGAAAGATAATTTTGAATAATGTCTAATAAAATAAGAAAAAATCAATTCGAGCAAGTAGAAAATTTGTTAGTTATGATTTTATTATGATATTGTTTCAAAAATATGTTCAAACATAAGTCAGATGATTTAATTTTGACATTACATGAACCATTTATTTAATATAATCATATATAAATAAGTGATATTGAAAATCATCTAAAGAGACGATCTTGAATCTAAAAGTTAAAAATCCAATTCTTCTGTCTTTTACATATATTTAAAATACAATGTTTTAAAATCTTAATACATCTATAATTTCGAAAGAGACTGTATGTATGTTTTTTTGGTTCTAAAATCCGTGACGTCCAATTTAATGAAAAAATAAATGAATATTCAAATAAATTTACTATTAGATTAGCCATGTTTAAGCAGTTTATATTACAAATACCGAGCGGAGCTGGGTAAAACCACTAGCAAAATATAATTTTAAGAGCTGATTGATATACAGCAATTAGTTGTGTCATTCGCCAGCATAGCTTAGTTTATGGTTTATAAGAACTTTCAGCAATATATGTATGTAGGTACATATGTATGTAAATACGTAAATTCGTCTATTTTATAGGTTATTGGCCTTAGGCAAAGTAATTAATACGTTTGATCCATGTCAACCTCCAAGATATGTACTACATATGTACATATGTAAATTTATGCACGTAATTTATCGAGCATATGCTACCAAAGATGCACATTTGCAGCAACATACATACTAACCACGAGACTTTCGAAACATGAGGACACGTCACCGAGATTTTCAAGAACCGATTAACTTATTATACACGGGTAAAAAACGGAATCGTACGAAAAAAGGGTCTATCGTTAGAATCTACATGGCGAAATCGTTCGACCCTGAAGACGAGGTGAATACGTGCGCCGTAGCGTTGGGGTGTTGTGCAATTTTCACAGCATTGAAATCCGTCGCGGTTTGGCGCCCTTCGCACGGGAAATTTCAAGCGACCGGAAAAATAACGGAAAAAAGGAAAAGCGAACAAAAAACGCCAAACAAATAAACGGACGGTCGACCATATGCAAACGCGACGAGCAGACTCGAGGAAATACCGAGAAACGTCTCGTTGGCATTTTTAAACACGACAGTGTGATTTTACAGGAATATATGTATGTATGTATTTATTAATAGCTTGCAAAAACCAGACGCGAATCCTTCCTGTTGAGTTTGACGGCATTTTGTGAATGAAGTTAAAAAAAATGAGTATTTAAATTCAAATGGAAATGTGTATTATACATACATATTTATATACTAGCGCTATTTTCAATCGGTTTTAAATTATATTAGAAGTGGATCATTACATTTAAATTGTATACTATTATTTTATTTAATAAACAAATAATAATACCATGAGCCATTATATTTGAAAGTGGCGGAAGTCTAGTTTTCAGATTCAAAAACACTATACCTGTTCGACTTAAATCACAAATTGTTATCACTTTTAATTCGATATGTCCAGAATCTTTAAAAAACAGAATAAACGTATTTTTAAATATTTTTAAGCACAAAACATTCTATTTAATGTTTTGCTAGATCTTTCTCGAAATTAAGAAATTATAACGGCTCATATATACCTACATACATATATGGAAATAAAAATTTAAAATAATTTTATATAGCTGTTTCGTTCGTTGGATACGAAGCTACTTAAAAACTAATTATCTCAGATGTGGTGTATTGATCAATAAATTTAACAGTAGAGAGAATTTCATTTAAATTCAAAATTACGACAATTAGAGTCGCCGAAAATCGCAATATTGCTCATACATAATCCGTGCATAAATTTGCGAGAGTTACATACATACGGTCGTTTCCGTAATAATCCGTAACGAACGCAAAACAAGCGCACATAAAATATGAAAAAGCTCGCGGTTTGCATTTTATGTGCGATAAAATGTCGCATGCAATTCTCGCCAGTCTCCTCTTCGCGAATTAAAAATTACGCATTTCTTGGATGCGATCCAAGAATGCCGGCTTTGGAAATGCACTTGGATGGATTGCGCGACTTCGAGAGCGAAGTGTCGCTGTTGCAATTTCGGGGCTTTTTTTATTCTTTAAGTGTCTTGGGGATGACCTGGGATAAAATATTGGGAGGAGGGGAGGAAGATAGCGGTAGATAATTGGCAAAAACAAAGGTTTTACTCGGTCATAATACCTATACATCCGAATAACGAGAGTGGATAATGTTTACGACCAAGCATGCTTACACATACAAACATGGGGTAATTTTCAAGGTAAAGATGTTGTTTCATCGCTTTAAAGAGCTTGTTTTGTTAAAACATCAATCTAAAATTAGTATAAAAATTAATTACTTTTACCACTAGTAAGCATTTTACAAGGGTAAGTTTTAACGTATCGAAAGCTTCAGTGGAAAATCATATTTTTCCGATAAAATTTTTGATATTCAAGAATGTCGCCTTCAGTTGTACAGGGCTTTACGAGCATATTAACGAGTAAAATTTATTGTATTCCTGATATAACTGAAATAAATTAGCATCATATCAACTAATTACATTAATTTTATAATAAACATCATGCTAATGTATGAACATGTCCTACATACTTGTAATTACATCGGCTTTTTTTTCTAATCAACATTCTGTATTAATCTGTAGATTACATACTATGTACATATGTACATGTAAGCAAATCTCAACGACGCACGGAACATTTGTAGAATGATGACTTTTTAATATAGTTTTATTTTAAAAGTAAAATCTCTATATCAAATATAGTATACATACTTGCAGTATAACAACATCAAATCAATAAATAACTTAGTTACGGGTGTAAATCATTGTAATTAAGTAAACAAGTTATTATAGGTATTTAAAGTGGGCAAAACTGGAAGCTAACGCCCTACAAGCTTGCAAGTGGATTTATCCAACATTTATGTACGTATTTATTCCTCCATAAGTACGGATAATTTTGTATTCACATCACAACGGGGCATGTAGCACATTGGATTATCCTAGAAGAATTTCAATTACTTTTGCGTGAAAGTAAAATAAACAATTTCATCAAATGTACGTTTTTTCCACATTCCAATTTCAGTGATTAATGAATTTGACAAAAAAAGAACATACGAAAACTATCCGACCTTGTCAATACATCATTTCACCCTACCTGCACCTTCAAAATAGTATTTTGTAGAAACCGACGCCGATAGACCGTAAAAGGCTGTGACAGATCGTTGGGTCACAATTGCACAACAAAACATTCGAAGTGTTTGATGAACTTTTTTGATAGAAGCAAAAAATAAAAATCAAGGTGCACTTGCACAAACGTCACCTTAGCCTTATCCAATTCACAATCGATAACATCGTCCAAAATCTTATGTACATATTTAAATTGTTATTTAAATAATATCTAAACGGTTGGATAAACTAGACGATTTCGAAAAACTGACAAATGACATGAAGCTCAATTGAGTATAATATACCTATACATATGTATGTATGTAGATCGACACAAAACACCACTGCAGTATATACATATGTTACAATTAAAGCATATTTCAAGCATTCAAGCATTTACACCAATTCAAGCATTTACAACGCTAAACTCTATAAATTTAACCCTAAAAACCCAATCTTAAATTAATAGGGCCAACCCTTACTTAACCTAAATTATCCTAACCCTTAAATAATACCAACCCTAACAATCTAATCTTAAATGAATAAAACCAACCCTGAAAATGTAACTAGTTATGATTTCACTGAAACGTCAGTGAAAATATATTTTCACTTGAAATATCTATAATATAATTTCACTGTGATATATACATAGGTAAAGAGGCAATTATATATGTCCTTTTGTACTACCCTCTATACTGGTTAACTATTGACGAAATACAAGCAGGAGACAATTAAGAAGATAGTTACAATACAAAAACTGCTACCGGGCTATCAAGGGGTTGCAGCATGTCGCAGATGTTTGTAGAAGGGCACGTGGCTCAATTTGAGGCCATTCTCAGAATGAGAGCGGCCTCCCTGCTTCGTCGTATATTTATATCATCAAATTATTTTCTTGCTGCCGCATTTTCTCATCTCCGCCCATCTCTGTATGTTCAGTGGATGAAGCTACTTCATCGATTACTATGAATTGACTTTCAATTGATTAACTAATTATTATTTAAACATTTTTTTACGTACATTTGTATATGTACATATATTATTATTATTATTTTTATTATATCATCGTATTATATTTAAATTTATTTTATAATTCATTTGTATTATCAAAATTATTTATATGGACGATAGAGATTGCACTATTCTCTCTATCGTCGGAATAAAATTTTATTATTATTATTATGAAACTAGATAGATATACAGGGCTAGTTGTTGAAGTGTTACGTTAGGTGTTTTATATTTAAATCTCTTGGATGTTCATTTTTCCAATGGATGTTGGAGGAAGGTATTTTGTAAGCATGAATTTCGATATGATATTTCTGTGTGGCTCAACTGTCTTACTTTAAGATTAATTGCCACATTTAATTAGCAAAGCTAGATTAGTAGAGTCCCACTTGGCCAGGAATCCGGCCAACGGCACAATGCATTGTCGGATGGGGGGCAGTGGTCACCAAGGCGAAAAATCGTTAGAACAATCGGTTGCCACACTTCCTGAGGGTAGGGTAAGTGGGTTGAAAACTAATCAACAAAGGACCAACAATGACGAAAACCCATTGCCCGACCGGAGAAATAATAAAGACGATGACCCACTTAGCGCGCGAATGCAATTATGATAATTGAATGCATTAATTTACAACATTAAATAGCCACATTTTTTGAAGAAGGTCATTGGCTTAGCAACACGAAAGTTCACGAACTACCAAACCAAAGATCTCCCATGAGTTTTCCACGCACGTGCAGATTCAGAGGTGTGGTAATAATGCGTAATACGCAAACTGCGTAATAAATTGAAAGGTAGTTGATTCGCATTCGAACCTGGATTTAATGGGGCGTTTACATCGGCGAACAATTGCATGGCATTGTATCTACATACATACATATGTATCTATATTACAATAGACACAATTTATGTGCCTACTCTCGTATCGAATTGTTTCTCGGTATACATACATATTGTACATACAAGTTACGATCATCGCTCGAGTTCACGTTCTTCGATGTAAACGACCTGCAAGCCTTTAATCTGATAATCTCTAATACATGCAGGAATTACTAGTGGCTAAATTTTGTTTATAAAGAATTTATCTCGTATAAGTACACACATATAAGTTATGTGCCGTTGGACACGTAAGCAAATATGTACTGCCATCAACGAAAAAACAATAGTCATCAACGGAAAGAATACTCATACATCAAGTACATCGAGGTTTCCAATGTATGGACAGAAATAAATAAAATGAAAGTATATTTTAAGAGTTTAAGTAATGTAAAAAAATTACAATCATCATAATACGAATTTCTAGTTGCATGAATTAAATTTTTGACTTACTATTTAATGTTGCTCAGTTAAGTTAGTAAAACAAGTACATAGATGTGGATATAAAAATGAACCTGTTTGGACTGAACTAGATTTTATATCATATGTCATAATGAAAGTAAATAGGATGCACTCAATTGGGAATTGGCTTTCCATTTCTGAATGACGAGTTATTAAAAATAAAAAAAAACGCAATTTACAATCATAATTAATTTTTCCTTCTTCTTTGTGCCGTCTATTCAAAATGTGCCGCCCATAGGTACCGCTTTATTTGCTTATGCCCCACGAAATGTCTCTGTACACCAACAAAGAGGAGTATGTATATCTTAAAGTCGATATCGTCGGAAAATCAACACAGCAAAAGTGCCAGCATATGTAAATGCACTTCATTAACTAACAAAAGTGCAAAATACATTCAACATCAACTAACTTGCAGATAGACTGCCCCAAGAAGCACAGGTCAAACGTCGAATTTCTTCACAATTGATAATGGATAGGCAGACGTGTGTATGTACCAGGGCTATGGAGTCATTAAAAAAACACGACTCCGGTTTTAAATATAATTTTTTAACAAATTTAAATATATTTTTTTCCATTGAGCTTATTTCCGAAAATCTCTCGAATGTATTTTTCCAAAACTAGTTACATCTTCTTCATTTTTGTTAAAATGTATTGCTCACAATCTAAAATACTCAGCAATTAGGGATTTCCATCGGATAATTCTGCTACGCTTAAAAATGCAGAAACTCCGGTCTAAGCGAGTCTTTATAAACGTTGACAAATGAATGACACGCATTACACGACCCATATTCAACGCATTTTTTTTTCAATTCTACCTTTAAAGCAGTGGTTCTTAACCTTGTTGGAGGTACTGAACCCCACCAGTTTCATATGCGCATTCACCGAACCCTTCTTAATTTGAAAAATAAAATATGATTTTTTTCAAATTCAAAACATAGGTATATATTTTACTGGTGCACACTATGAACCGTGCATCAACATCACTGTGTTCAAAGAACAAAACCATTAAAACATGATTTTCACACAAAAACAAAAACATAATAATGAATATTTACTGCAAATCAGTGTGACTTCTGCTGTTGCCTTTCAGAGATCAGTTCAGAAATGCGCGGCTTCACATTGGCAAGTGCCACTCTCATGTTATTTTCACAACAAAGACTTTTCTTCGTTTTTATGTCCAGCATCCTCGAAAAGGATTGCTCGCAAAGATATGTTGTAACAAACGGTATGAAAATCTCCAGAGCTTTCTTAGCAATAACAGGGTACGTTACCATTTGTTGACACCAAAACGTTGAGAGCGTTGTTGTTCTGAAGAGTTGCTGTTGAACCTGGCTGTGCTGAATTTCCGCCGAACCCCTGAGATTGACTCACCGAACCCCTGGGGTTCGATCGAACCCAGGTTAAGAGCCACTGCTTTAAAGGCTTAGCAAGTAGTATTCTTGTTTAACATTTAGATGCAAAGTTTCAACGCCTGTCGGTGTTTTGCAGGCCCGTGGACTTGTGAGCAAAACGCCGATCGGCGTTGGTCAGTATTCAAAGGGTTATTGTGTGATAAGAAGAGGTTAGTAATAAAATAAATGCGATTCAATCGTGAAATCGGAGTCCGGAGTCGCTCGAATTTTTAACAACCCCGACTCCGACTTCACAGCCCTGGTACGTATGTTATGTATGTATGTATGTATAGACATACGTATGCATTGGTAGGAGAGAGAGAGAATCTCCGGAGATTCGCGCGGTGTGAGCACGCAAACATAGAGGTGTGCGAATGTGTGTGTGTCGGGCGGGTCACGTGCGCGCGCACACACAGAGTGGTACACGCGCTCGCCAGAAACTGTGTCAGCGGTTGAACAGCACCGCGCAAGGACGACTCGCGGCACAGGGGGAGACACCAGCCGGCGCGCGTACCAAAACAACAACAACACACAACACACCAACTGTCAACTGTCAACTGTCAAACTCCACATTACGACACTCTTTTCTCGTCTTTTAGAGCTATTATAAGAAAGGTCCAACAGTTTAGCTCTGATTGATTTGTTGCAGTGCTCGCATTGATTGGTTTTATGTATAACTACACACAATATACGTATGTACGAGGGTGCGTATGCGTAGTTTAAAAATATTTTCATGAAATCTTTCAGTAAATTATTCCGCGAATGTGTTCGATCGCGCTGTAAAGCGGCAAAAACAAAATGTCCGTCAACCCGAGAATCATTAACGACGTATTAACAATATGGATAAGTTGGATTGGTGACGTACAATCGGAAAAAAATATGAAATTCCACAAATTACCGTAATCTAATATCTAATTTCGAAAGAGACTTTGTAACTATGTATGTATGTATATAATTATCGTTGGTTCGTAAATCCGTGACGTCATCGAACAAATGAATATTCAAATAAATTTAAATAAAATAAAACCATTCAAATAAATTTAAATCAAATGTTTACTATTAGATTGGCCATGTTTTAGCGGTTTATATTACAAATACCGAGCGAAGCCGGGTAAAAACACTAGTCTAATATATAATTTCGAAAGAGACTTTGTATGTATGTTTGTTTGGTTCGTAAAATCCGTGACGTTCAATTTAATAAAAAAACAAATGAATATTCAAATAAAAATTTAAATAAAATAAAACTATACACAAAAAACTAACCGGCAAAAATACTAGTAAACGATAAAGTCAACTCTCCTACATATAAGATAATGCACCAGATCAATTCCTCAAGACAGTGGAAATAAAATAAGAAGCGAAATGAAAAAAAATCTAAAAATAGATGAAACAGCCTACAGTGCCTCACTACTTATTTTTACTAGCCTCTTCTTAGCTCGCTTTCGATTTTTTTTGCGTCATTTTTATAATAAGTTTTTCCAAGCCGATTAGGAGGGTTTATTATACTATTCTCAATTCTAATAATGTTCTATAAAAAATCAGACAATTTTTTACATAATCACAAAACTTCACCTATTGTTACTACGTACATATGTAAATTAAGTAAATATGCACAAGAAAATGATAACAACGATGAAAAAAATGCATCTTTGTAAAACAACACTGGTATTTATTCAAGTTAGGCTGTTATATTTAGGGCGAGTTATGTGTGTGAACGTTTTTAAATTGATGGTTTTAAAAGAATTCTAAATATTGGTCATTGCAAACCGGAAGCTACATATTTTGCAAAGGAATGAAAGTCAAATATAATCACAATAGAATATTTTTTCTGTTTGTTAATATTAAAATCATATTCATCGTTATGGTCATGGTACGATGAACATTATTATAGTATATATTTTTTTGCATATAATTGTGTTATTTTTATTTTTCTATGCGTTATTTTTTTAACGAATCTTTATATATTTCCGGCCATAGTGCCGCTTTGAGGAAACCTGTAAAGTCACTTTTGTCTAAATTTAATTTTAAATAAATATATAGAAATATGTAAATTTTAACATCGACTAATCAATTCTGATAAATTTATTTTTGAAATGAATATATGTACATACAACATTATAAAATTACATTTGGAAACGTACACAAGTTTATCACAGGTCTAATAATGTTATACACGGTGATAAAATTATTGAAATTGATTAGTGAAGCTTCTGTTTGGAATTCAACTTCGAAATATGTACTTATCATTTAATACGGTAGGCGTTTAAAACGAGTAAACCAACGAGTAACAGATTTATGCATAACGAAAAAGCTTTATCTGAACTGTAACTTTTACGATACCATGGCGACGAAGACATTTGGCAGTACAAACAAGCTAATAAATAACTCAAATCAAATTGATTTAACAAAGATTTTTTCGTTTGACTATAGACCGAAGTGAACTGGTTTGGAGCCCCTGTCGATGACGCAAGGTGCAGTCCGCTGTTATGTCAGTGCAACTCGCGGCAGCGGTAAACACTCGCCCAACAGATAGTAGCTTATTCTATCAGCGAGCCGACAACAACATCCTTCCTTTTTATAATTGCAACATAGTACACACTCACTCACACACATTTGTCCAACATTTTCACCGCGGGTTTCGTGCACAAAGCCAATTCAGCGTTGGGATTTTTGGAAAGCTGCAATCAATTAGGATTTGCAGCGCTTTGCGCAATCGCCGAATGAGCTGGCAAGGTAAAAGTCCATTCGAGATGAAGTCAACTAAAAGTCTATACACCTGCTCACATTTTTAACGTTTGACGCGAATAAATACATCAAATTACAAATACGATTGTAATATGTATATTAAAACCTAATCATACATTATGTATGTATGTTCGAGAGGTTTTTGATAACTCTAAAAAAATTGATCAATTTTCTTGAAAGCTTTAAGTAATCATATAAACCCTCGGCATAATTTATGTTTCTTCTATCACATTTTGCCCTAGTCTACGTACATACATACAATCAATGTCCCTTGTTTTCATATACATAATACGTAATATGAAAAATATGTAGATACATAGAATTGAATATTAACTGTTGTTGTACATACATATATAAATATATTCTTTTTTAATAATACAGTAATATTTTAACTGGTTGAGTCTCCAAGAGGGGCCCAAATCGAAAAACTAAAGGCGCAGACACATCAGCATGCCTGGGTAGACTCCAGCTGCGATGGGCGTATCCTCATATCATTGTTAATTCATATGATCTTATTATTTCGACAAGTCTCTCCTACATGTCTTCAAATATGGGATTCACTGTTAAATCTATGTCAATATAAAGATAAAATATCACCGAAAAAACTCCAGGGGGTGAGTTTTGGCTTCGATTGCTTTAGCATATATTGAGCGCGCTGGAGTTTTTCACATGTGCAAAACTATGTATTTAAAAAAACACGAGCCGTTCTGTGTGTCTACGACCTAAAGAGAAAGTAGACGTATAAGTACATGCATATACATATATATGTATGTACATAAAAAGTTTGAAAATAGCAATTCCCCAATATCTAGCATCTACATAATTTTATGACTCATAAAATTTCTCCTAGTGTCATTGATAATACGTATGTATGTATGTATGTATATTCCTTTTAGCAATATTTTCTGCGGGATTTTCTAACAGTGAATGGTAAACTTGTTTGCCAAAAAGCAACATTTGAAACCAAATCCACAATTTTGAGAGCAACATTTGACTTCCGACAAGGAAAAGTTGAACGAGATAAGGGGCATCGTTCGGAAACCTATTCACGCGTTGACACGTCACTTCTGTCACATCAGCAACTGTCAACCCAGCCGACGCATATCAGCAATACGTGTGTGTACAATATAATATAATGTTTGCCATTCGCGATCTAGATACGTCCATAACCTACAACAACGAGCATTGTGTGATGCTGCCGGTTGCGAAATTGATGCGACGGTTGCGCGGCAAGCACATCAGCGCGCGGCCAAACACTAAATGGGTCGTGGTCATTCACATTTTACCATATAATACAATATTTCCGCCTTGGGCATGGCGGAGACTATCTGTCAAGATCGACAAGAGCCAGCTAATGCACGTTTGGCGCCACTTTCGCCCGATGCACATGCATTTGAACCGTGACCGACCCGTCGATAACGCTTATCGTCGAATGCAGTTCCGCTTTCGCAAAACACCACATACACGCAGATTTAGCACTGCCATAAACTGATTGTGTACACTCTCGTTTTCATACCATTTCACGCTTAGTTATGATTCAAATGCAGAAACACATTAATAATATTGATTTGTTATGTTTATATCGAATGTAACTATAAAATTATGTATACAATGTAATGAGCGTGATGAATCTGTTAGTATATATGTATGTACGTATGTATAATACATTGTAGAATGTAGTGTGATGTAATTTGATGCAGCTGAGATTTAATTTAAAGTTTACCCACTGGGAATGCGTATGAAGTCTTTTTAATTAGGTCAGATTTTTTTCCAATCCAACTTTAATGTATACAATTCCATTATATAAAATTGAACTAAGGGTTGTTGATTTTGAAAATTTGCAGCGTAACCATTTGATTTAATAATTAAATTCCTTTCTGGAATATGATTTCTCACTATTACATACATCTCAAATATAAAATTTACGGTTAAATGTGACACATTGCTTAAACTATCATCGAACTCAATAACAATAATTTTCATGCTTTTGCCGCTTACAGTAATCGAGATAGACAAAGTACGATCACATAATGGCATAGACGTGTCAAGGGACCGTGGACCTATCTCATGAATAATAAATTATTTATATAAATTTCATCAAATTAGTATTCACCTCTGTGTGTGCGCGAGCGCGTGGTACTTGCTCAATCGTTAACTTGGAATCGCGTCATCTATGTACGATAAATTTAATTGAATGTTATGATTTCGGGTAGATAATGATATAGTAATGAACATCGATATAGGAAGTACATATCCAATTGGAAGCATTTAGCACAGGCTTTTTATGTTAGAACTGGAACAGGAGCTGGATAGTATGTAGAGGTAGTCAAAGGTCATTCGGATCCGAGTAAAGGTGCGGCCCTCTCTTTGAACAGCCCTGGCTGGCTAATCATGTGTGAGTGGCAGCTACATGACTAGGCCCAAGGCTTGCCACACATGCTGCGTCGTGCATAGGAGAATAGCCCCAGGGCTCAATAGGCGAACGTAACCAGCGAAATAACTGCTGCCCAACGGCCATTATGAACATGAGCTCGACTTGAACTTAAATTTAAACGACCAGATAATAAATCTAGACACACCTCGACGACCGCTAACCAAAGAAAGTCAAACGAAAAAGATTGGCAGAGGTCGAAGAGGACGAAGTGTACCTAGGCTTGCACAGGGTCTCTGTACAAAAACAGATCATGTACTCTTATTATCTTATTTTATCATTTTAAATCTTGATCCTTCTTTATATTATGAGCAATCAATTATCCAATGAAAATAAGTTGCTATTTTGAAAAAATGATTCAAAACATGTAACCATTGATGTGTGTTGAAACTTGAAAGGTGTACATCCAGGTATAAAGTCCATTTCAATGTATTCAGAGAAGTACTATAGGTATCTAAGAGAGATTAAAATGACGCAAAATAGAACATATGCAATGCAAAACAATGTAAAAAGGAGCATGTTAGATTACAGGCGCAATAGTAAACTGTTGAATAAAAGAAAATACAAATGTATGTCTGATGAATTAATCACAGAGGGAAATGACGGAAGCGAATTAGAGAGTCACATTGAGAAATTATGATAAGTAGAATAATTCCGACTGGCCAAACATTAAACGCATATAACTATTGTAATTCGTAACGCTTTGAAGCGATAATAATTACACCTGTCCTTGCTCGATTGTGAAGTTCAAACACGTACAAACGTATTTGGGGAAATTCTTCGAGGTTCGCCGATCATCGGTGTCTGTTTGGACCGCGTCTGTTACATAAGTCACTCACGTGGTTTTGCCGGCGATTGGAAAGTGTGTCTTGTCTGGTTGTGGCGAGCTTGTGCGTTTTTTTTCTCTCTCTCCATACATGTCAGGAGACCAAATCCGAAATCGTGATACAACTTTCTATGGCGCCGGAGGCTGCTTTGGTTATGCAATCTGACGCTAGTCATAACACCATCGCCGAATTGCCTCTATACTTTGAACATGACTGCGGAGTTTTCGGCCAAAAATAAGCCGACGCTAGCTAGCCACAGACAGGAGCAAATTGAAAAG
Organism: Arctopsyche grandis; assembly: GCF_051622035.1. Lineage (NCBI taxonomy): Eukaryota > Metazoa > Arthropoda > Insecta > Trichoptera > Hydropsychidae > Arctopsyche > Arctopsyche grandis. Next base: position 20,578,314 of record NC_135358.1, read on the forward strand.
ACTGCAATAAGTACGAGAGTTGTCTCGAGCAGCGACTAACTACCAACTAACCATAGGTCATAAGAGCAAACTGGATGTTTCATCATAATTGCCTCTGAGTGTACATACACACAGTAACGACTTCCTTTCAAGATCAAAATCGATACTAATACTGCATTTCAACACGAAAGCGATGAAACAGCCAAAGATCATACTAACAGAAAAATAATGCATAATGAGAGAAAGCGCAGTTCGTCAACGACAATTTGATAAATCTCAACCATACAAACAAATATCCTATTTAACATATTTTATAAGAAAAGTGGACAAATTATACAAAAAGAAAGTAGTCAGCATCGAGCCTAAAAACAAACACGTAGATACATATGTAGATCGATTGAATAACGCGACACTATATCGTCACAGTGAAATTATATTTTAAGTGAAAATATATTTTCACTGACGTTTCAGTAAAATAATAACCAGTTACATTTTCAGGGTTGGTTTTATTCATTTAAGATTATACTGTTAGGGTTGGTATTATTTAAGGGTTAGGATAGGTTAGGTTATGTAAGGGTTGGCCCTATTCATTTAAGATTGGGTTGTTAGGGTTAAATTTATAGAGTTACACGTTGTAAATGCTTGAATTGGTGTAAATGCTTGAATGCTTGAAATGTGCTTTCACTGTAACATGTGAAACTGAAATGAAAATGTACGCATACGATAAAATAAGATCTATTCACACGTATTGATTTAATTAAATACGTAGTAGTATGTTTTTACAAGGCTCTTTTTTTACTTTATTTTACGTGAGTTCAATAAAGAAGGCGTATCGGTTCACAGGACGCGTTCTATACCAAGTAGTAATGCGTGTTATTTTACAGTCTAAAAAGAACATGTGCTATGAATAGAAAATATTGAGATGCAATAAAAAAAGCGCTTCAGGTAAACTTCCTGGGTTCGTAAAAATTCATGGGAACATCACCTGCCTAAATTCGATACCGCAACCATTGTAGTGCTGTAACGGTACTGAACCTGTTAAAGATGCATCAGAAAAAAAGCACAATTGATGTGAACTACGAGTATGTACGTATCATATACCGGCAATATTTCTATACAAATGAACATGTGCGTACGTTGGTTTTTTTAACATATATGTACATATGTATTTTTTATACTAATCGGAGTCCAATCAAAATCGAAATTAGCTCAAATTAAAGATCAGAATGTCGCCGTTGAAATTAACTGCATTCTAATTGCATTCGATGCAACCGTTGACAGTAAAAAATATATGTAAGTACGTGAGCGCGATGTTCGACCGCGGCGTGGCCATGGTCCATTTTATACGCGCGGGTTATTAACACGTACGATGCGGGGAAAAACTCATTTTTATTCGTATCGATTTCGGCGAACGAATGATGCAAAACCGAATTATCAGATCTGAATACATAAATAGATACACTAAAGTAATAAGTCTGTCCGTCCTTGCGAAAAAAAAAAACGCGAAGCTATAGAAAAACCGCACGAATATTTATACCAACGTTATTTATATTATTTTCTATATAAATACACAAAAATATCTGATTACAAACGGGCCGAACATTTTTTAGATTTTATAAAAATTACAAAAATAAAAAATACCATTGAAAGATTTGAACCATTTTTTTTTAATTCAGTAAGAAAACATATGTAAAACGGAACAAATAATAAATAAATAATTCGACATGAAAATATTATTCCTTAGAATTGGCAAAAGTAGCCGCCATGATCGTCCAAATAAATGGTAAGGAATTAAATAAAATAATTTTTTGGCAGATAACAAAAAGTTTCGTTACGAATACACACCGTGTGTTTTTTTTATATTAAACGTTATTAAAATTTAACATATGTCAGCTTTTTGATGTAGTTTCATTAAGATGGTATGAATTTTTCAGCAGAATCTTACAGAGCTTCAGGGTTGGGATACACAATTTACGTGCATGTGCACTGGACATCCAACGTTGGGTCGATACTCACTCTCAGTTACATACACATACATTCCAACACTTGCACATGTGATATGTGTATGTAAATATGTACATACATACAATATATCACACATACACAAGAGCAAAAAGTGACTAAACAATACCTTTGATGCTCCCACCAGAAGTGTGCGGTTGCTGAGTCTGTTGTATGTTGGATTGCGCCTGTTCCAGTTTGGAACTGACACTGTTCCACATCTCGAACATAGTCGAACTGTTCATTTTGGCGAAGAAGTTCGCCGACACGAATCACAGATCCAAGACGAAATAAATAATGTAATATGTACGAAAAAGAGAAGACCGACACTTTCTTTATTATATTACAATATAAATATAGTCTTTGAAAATTAACGACGCACTCAAGTATTCAATAGCCGCACTTATAGTTTAAAAATATAAATATTGCTTTTTGTACAAGGGATTTTTATTTTTATTTATTAAAATAGATTGGCTTTGTTTGGTAACCACAGGGTAACTTATTATTCATATATGTATATACATAAAAATATTATTATATAGCTGTTATATACTTATGATTTTTAAAAATTTAATATCAAATAGCAACAATGCACTTTGTAAATATATAAATTTGTATGCACTAAGTTGTATATGTATATATAGAAATTTATTTATTTGTTTTTTAATAAATATATATTTGGGTGGGAGGGGCGTGATTAAATGTTATATAAATTACCAAATACACTCTCACTCGTTTATTTTATTAATGTTTTTGTGCGTCTTTTTGTTATCGATTATAAAAATTGGTCTCCGGTTTATTGCCGCGTAAAAATTGTTTTATTTGTGGTGTCTCCTTCACGTGTCGTATCCTTCGGAATTATCCTTGTTCCTGGAACGATGTTTGAAGCAGATTGGATCGCGTCTTTTCTTCTTCATAACTAGAAGAATGGTATGTAGAAGGTGTGGGTAATTGTAGTTGACAGTGCGCGCGCAGACGACCCTTCACTTTTTGCGCACGGACTTTTTTGCACTTTCGTTTATCATTTTACACGTGTTCCGATGACTTTGCACCACTTTTTATTGTGTTTTCAAGACGACGAAACACCTGAAAATTGATGCACGTTAACGGAATGGTATTTACAATTTTTTCGACCGAATTCCCGAGATGATAGGAGGTGATGTTTCTGCAACGATGCTGTGCAATTGTTCGCACGTCGACTCCTGTCTTTAAATTATTTTTATCGTACATGCAACAACAAAACCCAACCAGCGCAAAAACAATTAAAAAAAAAAACTTAGTTGCAGTAAAAAAGCCGATGCGATTCGACCAGATATTGTGATGTTTTTGTGATTACTGATTTAAACTGTCGTAGAGCAGTGGTCGAGATCGCGGTTCTGTCGTTGGTCACAAGGGGTTGCAAACTGAACGTTCGCGGTTCGATATGCACCGAAGGATGCACCGGTGCGCGCATGCGCCGTATCGATCTGGCTTTCATGCACTTTCCGACACATACATATACATACAAGAACGTACGATGCACATGCACTTTTCCGCAAGTACTCAAGTATATATTTATATATACATATATCTATGTAAAATAAGACCCACATATATTTGCACATTTTTCACAAAGCACACTCGGACGTTCAGTTGTTCATTAAAAATATTAACATGAATAATTTTAACTGATTTTGAATTTCATATATGATCTCTACATACATGTCACGTGGAACAATTTACGCTACACACCTTATACTTCAGTGCTATAATGAAATAAGATTCGATTTCGACTTCAAGGTCAACCCTATGAATATTTTGAGAACTCACTGTTTGGATCACGTTGATTAATTTAAATTAAATTTTTTTGTTACAAAAGCAGATAATAAATAGGCATCATAATAAAATGTAGTATTGATTAATGAATCAACATTTAAAAAAATAGATTTCAATTTGCGTTTAAATATATTATATTGATACGTACATACATATATTAATCGTAAGGATGCAAAGCATGTTCGCGTCGAATGTAATCGGTGTATCATTTTGTTTTTAGTGTGCATTTTATTTACATATGTTACCAATAGGCGAGACGATACTGTCTGTGTATAAAAACATAAATCCGTTATTAATGTGTAAAAAAAAAACACATAGCCAGCAAATGACCGAGCCGAGGTTTAATGAACTCGCCAAAACTCAACTAGTCACCAAAAAGTGTATTGCGAAACGATTTCGTAAGCGGAAAATGATTCGGCAACCGATCGAAGTTAATTCAGCACGTATGTAAGAAATGTATATTGTATTTGTTTTAATTTTTTTTTATAATCACTATACCATTTATGATAACGTGACATTTTTTTTTACAAATCTTACGCTGTGTTCGATTCGACGAAACGCGTTCCTCGCACTATTGCGCGATCTTTGTGCACCATCGCTACTTTCTCCTGGGATTTTTTTATCGTCATTTTAATTTTATGAACTTTAAGCGCCATTGATTCATGTGACAGTTTTAAAGATTCGTGTTTTTGAGATAAAATTTTACTCAAATTGTGAATCGTCGAACAGACGCCTACGAGTGACAACATTTCGTCGTATGTTATACTTAAACAGTCTTACATACATACATACATATATATGGATATTCACATATTGTTGCAATATTGTATTGGAAAAATTAGCCCTTATCTCATCAATGAAAGTAAAATTATGAGCTCGATCAAAAAAGGAAATGGAAATGAAAAACTGCTGCGAAAAACCTTTCAAGGTCGGCGATAGACGATTATCGTTTAATTGGATTAGTGAAAGATAATACATTTAACATGAGAACAAAATACCGTTTATCGCATTAAAAAAAAAAAACGACATATAAGCTTTGAATTATGCCTCGCCAACGTCTGAACTTGTCTTTCCCATAAGGATTTTTTTTATTAATTTAATGTCACTTGGCTTAAAAAATTTTAAGTTAAATTTAAACTTAATAATTTTAATTAATAGCACTATTTAATTGCTATAAGATTGCACTATTTGTTATTGCATGCACTTTTATTTATTTATCTACCACAAAAATATACCTATAATACATACAATGTACTAAAATAAATAATAATTTCGTATGCATAGAAGCAAAGTTATGTTTTTCAAGATAATATCGTACAATTTTAATGCTGAACAACATACAAGTTGAATTTTAGCATGACTAAAATAATTGAACGAATACAATTTGGCGACTTTTATATACATATATCAAGATTCTACATTATATAATATGTCACAGTTGCTTGCTTGTAAGTCAACCGAAATACTTGAAAGAAAATTGATCGTATATCTTTAGAACCATAGTTCAAAATAAGAATTGAAGGGTGGTGAATCAAAAACGGCAAAATCACATTTTATCATAGTGTAATTCTAGATGTGGCGACCTTTAATATGTATAGAAAATTTTAATATGTATCGAACTAATACTTTTTTAGTATAATTTGATTTATATAGATTATAATAATGGCACGTTACATCGATTCATCCAGAGGAATAATTTCGCAATTGAAACTCACGCATGCAATATTATTATTGTTGATTCAAAAAATCGAAATAAATTAAAATATACACGTAATACGGCGTGTCTACGAATATATAGATTTGAACGCGAGTGTGCTGTGTCGGACTTAATTTCGTCGTGTGACCCATTTCGTGTCTGTGCGGTGCAAACTCCATCCAAATGGGACAACTTGTTGCGTGACCCAGTAGCTTACATTCTAAGCGGCCGATCGGTACGCACGTGTACCGAGGGCGCGATTAGAATGGACGCTACACAGGGGTTGCGCGCGCTCGATATACTCCCGTGGAAAACCGCTTTTCACGCTCCGCTCGAGAAAAACCGTCAATGCGAGGGGACCGTGATCGAAATCACGTAGGTGCGAAACTAGAAAAAAATAATGTCATTACATACGTACGTTTAGTGAAACAACATCAGAAACTGTTGAAACGAACGCGAAACTTTTCAAACGATCAAAATGAGCAATTTTTCAGTAAACTGTGTAAAATTGCTTTAGTTTATGTTTCGGTTCACTTGAAAGGTTTTTCTTGTTTAATGAAGTGGTACTGTTTTGTTTTAAATATGTATGTATGTATTTATTATGTTAAAGCATTTTTAATTGAATTGACGTTTAACAAAAACACTCATCGGAGAGGTAAAACTTTCAGACTCCAAAAACTTATTTCTTACGACAAATTAGAGATCTTATCTTTTCGAATATAAAGGTTAATCTACCAGATGATTTAGTAACCCCTAGTAACCCAAACCGTTTTAAAAATAAATTGGATGATATCCTAAAAGTTAATTGTTGTTTTTTTCGGTATATTCTAATTGTATTTTTTTAATGTTCTTTCCAACGGGTATTATTTTGATTCTTATTTTTATGTTATTTTATTTATTGTTATTATTATTGACAAACCCCATGGGTCCATCCGCTATCCGCCCCCCCCCCCCCCCTATCTCAAGTGTTATTATATAAATAAAAGCAAATTAATCAAAATATACAAGCAGATTATAAATTGATTCATTTATAAACTAGACGAAATTTAAATATTTACGATATGAACTTTTTATTGAGTAATTTTGTATACTTTTAATACATGAAAAAGTCAACCGATGCACAGTTTTATAATGTGTCAAAATTACTTTTGAGTCGAACGATGAAAATTGAAATTAGAAAGCTCGTTCATTCAAAGTTTTATTATGAGTGCAATATATGCAATATTAAAATTAACTATCCGATCATTTGTTTGTCAATTAACAACAAAGTCAACAAGGAGTTTTTTGTATAAACAGTCAAAAGAAAATTGACGAATCAATGCTAAGTTCGAACCACTGCTCTAAAATTTTTGCGCAATTTACTATTTGTAATATCATATATTCATACATATGTATAGTACATATATGTCATCAATCAAAAATACACCAAATAAAACGCATTATTACGTTATCCAAATATCACTGCATCCAATCGAAATTCACTGGTATGTTTACACACTTGGATATGATTTTTTCCGTATTCGACACTCGATTTCGACCGGGTTTTTTTAGACTTTTTTCTAGACAAAAGGTTGCGCTCCCCTGACGCGCCCCGAGAGCGAACAGAGCCGCGCACGTCCGTTCGACAGGCGCCGCGCCGCACCACTGCCGGCGCTTACGTAAAAAGCTGCGCCAACCTTTTGTTGACTATTACATCTCTTGCAATACTACTGACTGGTATACCGTGGCTCACAGATGCTACGCCCAAGTTAAATGAAAAAAAAAAAAGCATCGCAAGTTTATAAATTTCAGACAGCAAATATAGTAACCAGGGCTGATGAGTTGTTAAAAAAAAACACGACTCTGGCATTTTCCCATAATCAGACTCCAACTCCGACTCCGATTTTAAAAATTAAAATATGTAAATCATTTATTTTCCCATTGGGATTTTTTACGAATATACCTCTATATCTATAAATAATTTTTATTTTTATTTTATTTTATTAATTGAAAAATCAACAGACAGGATGTACAGAGATAGGTATAAAAAACACAAAAAGTAAATAAATAATATATGTAACACCCGAGTCCAATAATAGATTTTTACAAAAATGAAAAAGATAAATATAAGGAAAACAAATTAAAAAGTAAAGAATAAAGGCATGACAAAATATGTAGTACATTGCATAATTAAACTATAGTATTAAAATAATTGGAAAAGGTTATAAGATAGAATATAAGAAGAAATTGAAATTTACAAATATAAAAAACAAATGAAAAAGGTAAATACAAAATAAACAAATGAAATGGAAAGGAATGAAAGCTATAATATGATTAAATAGCACATTACATAACTAAACTAAAGTATAAAAATAATGGAAATATTGGAAAAATAGAATAGAAGAAAAAATGAATCAATCGGTCAAGATTCTCTTGATGTTAGACCTGAATTGATGTAGGGAAATACCAAACAGATCAACCTCATTCAGCTCTCCGTTAAACATACGATAAACGCGCTGCAGATAAAAATATTTTTGGGAATTAGTATTGAAAGGATCAAGTGAAAAGAGTGCAACGCGTCTAGGGTATCGAACTGGGATTCTGAAATTAACCTTATTCAGTAAATCAGAACAATCAAGGAAACCATTTATGAGCTTAAAGAAGAATATAGCATCAGAATGTCGTCGCCTGACAGAAAGATTGTTAAAAGAAAGGATTTTTAAAATGTCGGAAACAGTAGAATGGGTATAGGTAGGAAAAAGGTAGCGTAAGGATTTAATAAATTTAAGTTGAACTTTCTCAATACAATTAATATGGGATAAATAAAAAGGTGACCAGATAATTGAGGCAAATTCAAGGTGAGACCTTACAAAGGAAAAATAAAGTAATTTTAGTACGTAAGGATCATTAAAGGGTTTTGTTGAGCGGAGTAGGAATCCAAGAGATTTAAATGCTTTGTTGGTAATAAAAGAAATATATTAATACAGAGTTACGTATGTATGTAGAGCTGATGTAAATAGATGACTTTTAATTATTATTTTTTATTTATGAATGAAACTAATAAAATATACATACGTATTCAGCGTAAGGGATTTGTCAAATATCAGGCATGTTCTCGATTTGACTTAAGCATGAGAAAAGACAAATATAAAAAACACCGTGTCTCAAATTTGCATGATTGATTACAATAACTGATGAGTCAAATCTTAGTTAATACCTACTTCCATATTCATATACATACAATATTAAGTAAAAAAAAAAAAATGCGATTTAAACGCGAAATCGGAGTCAGAGGCGCTCGAGTTTCTAACGACTCCGACTCCAACCAAACAACTTAGACTCCTACTCCAGCTTCACAGCCATGTTTTTGTAACAAACTGGAGCTGTAATTCTCATAATTAATTGATTCAACTAAATAAATCAATAAAGTTATTGATTTAATATAAAGTAACTATACATTTGTATATGAAATATATTATTTGATAAATTTTTTGGAAGTAAATATTTTAAAATTTTTCATTGATTTTTGAAAAGGTACAATTTGAATTTGCTAGACCAGTCAATGTAAACGAATTACATTACTGTTATTATTAATACAAGATAGGGGAGAGTGTATTTGAAATATTTATATATGTATGTACATATGTATACTATGCTCAAAGCCATATAAGGGTGTGACGAACGTATTAAATTAAATTGTCAATGAACCGTTTAAGAGACGTTGTTGTTAATACTGATGAATATGTGCATATTCATTGCACATAAGTACATAGGTACATGCATAGCTTATTAGACGACAAGTGACACAATCCTTGAAAGCGAAGCTTCCAAAAAAATCGTTAGTAAATATTTGCTTTTATACTATGCTAGTGTTTTTACCCGGCTTCGCTCGGTATTTGTAATATAAACCGCTAAAACATGGCCAATCTAATAGTAAACATTTGATTTAAATTTATTTGAATGGTTTTATTTTATTTAAATTTATTTGAATATTCATTTGTTCGATGACGTCACGGATTTACGAACCAACAATAAGTACATACATTCATTCATACATACATACATAGTTACATACAAAGTATCTTTCGAAATAATTATGTATGTATTAGATAATAATGCACCTCTTAAAATCAATGTATTATACGTATAATACATTTAAATTAAATAAAAATAAATAAAATTGCGATAAAAACGACGAAAGCTTAAAATAATTTTATTTTCAATATATTTTCGAATGCTTTGGAAATACCATTGTAGCGTTGATTGACAACGAAAATGTAAAAAGAGTTTTCGGCTGGAATGTGCGAGCGTATTTTTTAGTCTTATTTACATACTTCAAGTTAACTAGAGGCAAAATACAGACAGAAAAAAATCAGTATTTAAATAATGATACGAAGTGTGAAATAAAAGTGGTCGGTGTTTCGGTGGCATTCTGCACCGCAACGAATGGTGAATGATTCTATCAAACTATTTTGTAACCGCAGTAGCAAACAATGACCAAAAAACTGTGGCTCGCACCGCACAAAATGCGCTCGGTAACATCTCCAGGTGTCCAAACAACCGTAATGTACGTTTTTAGCAACGCGTGAGATAAATTTAGAGAAAAATGTCTAAATATAATGTATATCTTTTATGCTACATAGTTACGTTACGTTCTCACCGGCTAGACTGGTTCGTTTATTGACTTGTGTGCTGTGGCTCGGTAACTCACCTGCGAAAGATAAAACAAGAACAATTAAATATCATTTTTACTGTACACATTCTAATAGAAAACAAACACAAAAACAATATTTTACTACCAAGTTACACAGAGTCGAAGAAAAATTACGTACATAAATACATGCATGCATCGTGCATACGCCAAAGGAAAAACTATCTGCATGATGATGACTCATGATGAGCTATTGAAATAAAGTGTGAACGATTTAATAAAATTTCACCAGATCTCATTGATACAATCGTGATGTAGTGTAACGTAATATTACACTATGGTTTTACTTACACGTGATTTCTGAATAGGAGGCAAAATTAAACGAATTAGATGTTTCATAAGCTTGTGATTTAAAATGAGCTTTCTAATTGTATCAAAATGGCATGTCGATCTTGATAATCTATCTGTGTTAAAACTTACAATTTTGCATATTTGATTATTAAGTACATATACTGAGTGAAATTAAATAAAGTAAAAACATTGTTGAAAAATTGGATCATCTGACAATAATTGGAAAACGCAAATTGCCACCAGCTTTTAAATAGCTCGATTGGTACAGTAAACGTAATACAATACGTATGATAATCACTTACATACATATGGTTGATATGTATGTATAATGGTATTTCATGATTTTATTATAATTGAAATTCACTTTAATCTGTTATTTCCGTTCCATTTAGGTAGTTCAAATGTACCTTAGGGATTACTCATACGAAAACCGCGACCTACTTAAAAGTTTGCGAACTGCCGTCGTAAAATTTTGTAGAAGCGATTAGATCGTGTTGGTTTTTCTTTCATTCTGTGACGAAATGTATGACGTTTCAAACGGTAAAACATTATTTAGTTTCATAAGTGATCGAAATGGATTGAAGTACCAACTGAAAAAATAAGTATACCTATGGCATATTAGTATATGCACAATCATACATGTGTGTACATAATTGTAGAAATTCACATCCACAAATCAGTCGCTTAGTTAATTCAATCATATGGTTTAATTGCACGCATGGTCATTTGGCAACATAATAATTATTGTACCTCAGATTTGACCAAGCCAATTTATTTCATTTAATCTCATACCAATTAGAGAAGGATGCTGAATACAGCACCATTTAATAATGTAGTTATTAGGAGGGGGAGGGGGTATTGTTCGCAAAATATGAATTGGTGTAAAATGGCGTCTACATACGTGTGTATGTGAGCAGGTACATATATACAAAACCGACATACCACAATGAAACTCGATCATCAAAAAAAATTGGAAATCTGATTTTTATATTTCAGTTAAAATTAACATTATAATAAATTTTTATATTTCAGTTAATATTATAATAAATTTTGAAGACCTTGTATGTAGTCATACACATACTATGGTTTTATAACGACATCCCGAAAATGCGATATTAAATTTTTATTTATATTTATTTATTTAGTAATCTGAGAATAAGAATTTATTATTTATACATATTATACATATATGTTACAGTCGAAGTATATTATCAGTTATGATATATTCCAACTGACGTTTTAGGTGATTCATACTCGAATATAATTCACGTAGTAAATTACATATATCTCTACAAACTATACTTTCAACAATATGTGCCAGTTGTAATATAACAGTTGAGTTTTGACAACTCTGATGTTTTTAAGAATTCAATGATTCGTTAATATTTGGTAGATATAATATTACGAATAAAGTAATATCTTTTACAAACTTATAGTTTGAACTGTTATTACAACTGATAATAAACTTCAACTATAATGGTAGTTTGGTACCAGGTTAGATGGAATATATATTTCAACTAGTCAGAATATATTACATCTGGAAGATATACTTCAACTGTAACATACATTTATACAAAAAGAGCTGGATACTTTCGCTAGCAACACTAAATGTGCACAGTGTGTATCATTTTAAATTTGTTCATGTTCCGGGTGTAAATTTCGATATTGACCTATAGTTTGTTGATCTTTATCATGGAAAGTGTTGATTTAGGTTTGGATTATGGTATTTCGATAAGTTGAGTATTGATATGCTAGATATCGGAGAATTCGGAGTGACAATCACACGTCTGATCCGAATCAGAGTCGGCGATTGAGTGAGACGGGATTAGCCCCTCTCTCCCAGTGGCGTAGCCGGTTCTCTTGTCTATAATAATAATAAATAAATAAGTGTGAGTTTCGTTCGGTGGGGTTCACACGTTGTACACCGTTGTTCGTGGCACAACGGTACTCAACCAGTACCGGTTCGGACCCGGCAACGTCAGAAGTACGTAAGCAAGCGTGCGCACACCCGTTATACCGTTTTTGCCCGAAGGCAAAAACGGATAACTTGGTCGACACACTATCCGAAGAAAGAAAGCATGAACGCTATCAGGATCCAAAAAAAAAAACTAATTTTGAGATCAAAATTGTATTACATATGTACATACATGTATGTATATAGTGGATTAGCTACATGAATGCGAGTCTAATTGAAAAGTCAGCAAAGAATATCTCAGATTAACAATTGAGAGTATCTCAGATCTGTATATATAATGTAGCTTCAGTCAAAATGATCGTAGTAGTTGTGGAACCATAACTTCAGATTAGCTAAATCGATTGAACATTGGATTCGTGAACATAAAGTTCATCGTTCGATCTAGGATACGCTTAATCAAAATATTGTTATCTGAAAATTGTTGATATATTTCCTTAGTTTCCGGTCAGAAAACAATTATATTCCAATTCCATAGATGCTTAAGTTTCTGTCATAATAATACCTCTTAATTGAGCAAAAGATAGTGTGGAATATTTGTAAATAAATCACTTAAGGGCAGTTCAAAAATACGAATGAAAATTCGATGATCGAGATTTTAAATAAAATTGCAAAAAATAAAATATATTGGAGAAGAATGTGCTCTTTAAAATATGTATATACTAGTGGCGTGCGCTGAAATTCTCTCTTTTTGTCGTACAGCCTTACTTAATGTGCACGAACGGGATACAAGAGGAACAGCCTGTTCCTCTTGTATCCTGCTCGTGCACATTAAGTAAGGCTGTACGACAAAAATAGAGAGAATTTCAGCGCACGCTACTGGTATATACATATGTACCATGTACATACGTATACTTGGTGTGGTTTGAAACAGATGTATTTTGTTTGTTTTCATGTTTATCGATTTAATTCCAAACAAGGAAAACTCAATAGATTTATTTTTGTACCGCAAATGTAATTAGAAAGCCCAAGTGATAACGACGAAGTCTAGGTAAATGGCATTCAATTAAATTCAAAACTGTTCCGAACGTCTGCTAGTGTTTTCGCCTACAAACAATGAGAATTGCGTAATGGCCGCCAGGGGAACGTTCATTCATGTTACGTAACGAGTGCGAGCGGGACGAACGTATCGGAGTTTATGCGAGTGTGAGCGAGGCAGCTCCACTACATATGTTCTTGCACAGGTGCGCAAAACATTACACGTGCGAACCGATTTTCATCAATTAAATTTTGTTCGATTTAATCAGTCGAAATACTCACATTCAACGAAAGCCCAAAAGATTCGATCGATGACAAAAAAAAAAACTCAACGAATAGCATTTTCGTTAACGAGCTCGTATTGAAAAATTCACGCGACTCGTTATTAGAATCGCAGCAACGGTACATCGTAAACGGTGCCAAATGCAACGAAACCCGTTGTAACGAGTGTCGGCCCACAAATCAAAAAAATGTTTTTTTTCATACCACGAAAATTTATAGCAACACCTATTATTATCTGTCATAAACATCTCCGATTATTAATTGTCGTTATAACGGACTAAACAGCCGTTCAATCGTTGAAATTGTGCGCAAGCAAGTCGATCGATTCGTTTTCGCAACGGAAAGATTATTTTTTTACACTTATCCTTGGAAGATTTCCTCAATTATTTTTTAGAAAGGATGGAAAATGTTAGGATCAGAAGAAAACATTGCGAAAATATCAATTAAAACGCGAAGCTTTCTTTTGCGCGTTAACTTTCTACGTGTAGATATTCTAAAGAATGTTTTATTTGTAATGGTGCTACATATTGTACAGCAACGGGACATAAAATGAAAGGTAAACCTTTAAATATACATATTGTTCATACCAATCCTCACATCGCCTTATTCAATTTATGATTTGTATGAAATAAATTAATCCATTTAAAAAAAAAAATGGAAATCATATTGATTATGAAAGATTTTTTATTTGCATGAAAAGATCGACGAAAACAAATGATGTAAGCCTACATTTAGGTACATATGTATAATTGAAAGTGGCATAAGTCCACTTTCTTTATTTCGAGAAATATCTCGCAAAACATTCAATATAATGTTTTACGTTTAACAGTATGTTATTTAAAGATACTGGTGGTAGTATGTTTATTCTGCTTTTCCGATATACTGGACATATCGAATTAAAAGAAGTTATAACAATTTGAGAATTTAGTCTGACAGAAAAAGTGTTTTTGGAACTAAACATTGGACTTATTCAATCATCGCTTCAATGATTAAATAAAATAAATATTTTTAAGTTACAAATATTTCAAAAATCAATAGGATATTTTAAACTAGACTTTTTTTAATCATGTTACACCACTGGATAAGTATATGTACATTCAATGCATCCGATGCATATCTGTCCCGCTCTAATGCGCGCTTGCGCTCAAAATTGAATAAATCTAAATTCAAATTATAATATAATATATTGTATAAAATCCCTGTTGCATATATGCATATCTGAATAAGCTCAGAGAAAGAGCGAGCTTTCATCATTGCTATGACGTCAACGCGATTCGATCAACATCGCTTTTTTCGTAATAACAATCCATCATCGTTTACATAGAAAACGGCGAAAACAATTATCGTTCAACGCTGAGATACGATAAAAATCTTTGTTCTAACGTATCACTATTTAATTTATAAGATCTCATACTGAAGATTCGATGCTCATAATTTTTTTCAGGATGATTTAATTTAAAAAATGAAATTACAACATCAACGTATCATTAACTTTTTGTTAGTTACATTGTTAGGCGATAAAGACTATTATAATAACCGTTTAAAATATACGTACATATGTATGTTCGTAGGTACGACATTATTACTCTTGTACTCAGGGCGCGAATATTTCAAATTCATCCATATTTAATCCTGTTCATAACATCAAATTTAATCATTTTGATGAATCGAGCCGTTATATTTGAAAGTGGCAGAAGTCTAATTTTCAGTTTCAAAAAACATTATTTTAATTTGACTTAATTCACAAATTGTTATCACTACTTTATATTCGATATGTCTAGAATCTTAGAAAAGCAGAACAAACTTACTAAAGACTACCAGTATTTTTAATTATTGTAAAAAAATTTATATAATGTTTTGTGAGATATCTCTCGAAATGAAGAAAAGTGGACTTACACACCAATTCCAAATATAACGGCTCAATTATATAAATACGGATTGTCTTTATGTGCGCGCGAACATTGTTTCGTCTAATTGCTTTTGAAACATACCATAAAAATACCTTGAAAGGAGGTGCCGGAACGCCGTTCCACCGTGCTACAAGACAAAACAAAGCCCTGCCCGTACTACACACTATGTAAATGGACTGACCAATTTAATAAATAACGGATGCTACGACGCATCGAAACAAACAGTACCCATTTAAGATAAGTGTGTGTTTGTGTGCGTGTGACATATTATATTTAAGAGCATCAATATTTTTACGAAATACACACTTGTGCAGAAAAGTACACACTTGTGCGCGTGACATAACGAGGTACTATTTGCGTCGACGCTGCTACGACTTTCTACGACATCCAAAGTACCTGAAGCGGTCGACGACGACGCGGTGCTGGTGTTACTAGCGTTGGAAGTCGTGTTGGTGTTAACCGTGGACACGTTGATTATGGTTTCGGAAGCTGCCGTGAGCTCGGCGATCCTATCGGCGACGACCCTACCGGCAGTGTTCAGACCCTGAACACCCATGTCCTGACTGGCGTCGTTGGTGGCGATGACCGTGCTGGCAGGGGTGACGGTGCCGTCGCTGGCCACGATCACGTTGACCGTAGTGAGGGTCTCGAGCTCGATGTTGCTGCCCTCGTCGATGTTGGAGATGTGGTGGTGGTGATGATGATGCGACGAGTTGTCGATGAGGACGGACCTCGCCGCGAGCGTCTCCATCACCGATTCGGTGAGAGCCCTGGTCGACAGCTCGTCCATGTCGATGTCCTGCTTGATGTCGATGATGATCTGGTGATGCTTGGTGCCGGACGCCCCCGAGGAGGTCTGCACCTGCACCTGCGTCTCCGGCACATGGTGGTGGTGGTGGTGTTGTTGGGACAGCGACAAATCGCGGCCTTCCCTTTGATTAGCCAGCTTGAATGCGTATGAAAATGGCTGCAGTGCACTACCGAGTCCTATGCGGACGATTTGCGCCTGTCGTAAATCGGTCCACTCTTCGGATGAGACTTGCACATGCTTGGAGCGGTGGCGTGTTTACTTGGGGCGTCGGCCCAGGCACTGGGGCAGTTTTGTGGGCCGAATGTGCAATGTTGGAAAATCGATAACTGTGCCGTTTTTGTGCCGCCGGCCTGCACTGTTCTCTCACACACACACACACACACACACACAAACAAATACACACTGAATTAACACAAACACACGTATGAACACGTAAATTTATTATTAATTTGATAAAAAGAGAGGCGATACGGAAAGCGTAAATATATATATAGGTTAATATACATACATACAATATATTAGTCAGTCGACTTTTATATATTAAGCTCAATTATAATTAGTTAGGTGGTATGCTTAAATTTTACATGATTAAGGGATATGAACACGAGTTGTGTGGTATCGATTGGTGATCGGACGAGAGTAAAATCGGTCCGGATGTTGTGGGTCGCGCGCGCTTGCTAGGTGCAGCCGGATGTGGGTCAGAGGGGGCGCGCGTTAGGGCGCCGGCCCCTGGTTCGGGGGCGCCCCTGTGCGTGAGGGGCTCCGCCTCGGCTGTCCGTCAGGCGGTGGTCGGGTGACAGCACTGCGATGGGGGAAGGCAGGGGCGCGCGCGGACGCCCTGGGGCGGCGGCTCAGGCGTCGGCGGCCATCGCGGTCCAGGCGTCGCCGCTGTTTTGGTCCGATTGGGCCGCGACTCTACAGCGCGGCCTACGAACGCGCTACGGAGCTGCTCGCTACTGCTCGACTCACACCTCACGACTCCACACTAGGGATCCTAAATATTCGTCGACTTCAACTATTCGAATATCGAATAGTAAATCAATAGCTATTCGAATATTCGAATATATTCAAAAATTAAAAAAAAGGCAATTACATATGTACCAAGCATAAATTTGAATGAATCGTCTTATTATAGATGCCATTGAATTCCACTTCGTTTTTACAGACAATAATAATTTCAATTTTTATTTTCTTTTTTCATTATGATTTCTTGTAAAAATGTATATTTCGCCGGTGACTTCTTAAATATTCGTATTATTTTTCTGATGTTTTCTAAAATTTCGTAGAGATTATTATCGATCGTAAAGTGATTTTCTTCAAACATTTCCGTATTTAATGAATATAAATCCGTTTCTTCACATGTAGACATTTCATCTTCTTCATTGTCTTCATTTTCATCACAATTGTCCCCATTATATTTTTCATTTTCTTTATAATCGTCTTCTTCTTCGTCATCACTCTTTTCATGTTGATTTTGTGTATTTAGTTTATAAAAAAATATATACACGAATAATATTCGAGTAGTTGATGAAATATTCGAATAACGAATGGCTGAAAAATCAGACGAATAATTCGAATACTCGAATATTCGAATATTCAATTGGGATCCCTACTCCACACTCGCATCTGCCTCTGCCTCTGCCTCTACATTCTACAATACTACACTATGAATCTCCCTAATTTACATCCATTTGCACTCATTTTTAGGCTTAGCAATGTCGACGCAGGAAGTCCATTTTCTATATGCTTGCATTTTCCATATTAAGTTATTAAATAATAAAAAAATAAAAGAAATGTGTCATCGGTCATGAGTTCGATCTTTTAAATATATTTAATTTAATATTTATATTTAATAGTTTAAAGCCCGTTGAAATTTCAACTGGTGCTTTTGGATTGATACATGATTTAAAATAAAGTTACATTATGAATAGTAATAATTAATCGGAATCGAAACTGAAACAGTAATTTTAAAAGTAAACTAAATAATTTATGTGTAAGGTCGAAGACAACTGTAAAGACGTTGTATTCCAATTTTTAATTTAATGCATACAAAAGTTTAGCTATTACGTATAATAAGTTAAAAAAATGTAATATTTTCCGATTATACACAAACGATCATTAACCTCGTAACGTATATTATTATTATTACACATAAAAAATTACGTACATATATTGGATTTGGCGTCATGTGCGTGACCATTAGCTCAGTTTAGACCTATATGAGGCTATTTTGAGATGACTGGTTCGAGTCGCGGCAAAGTCGTCTCGACGAAAAATGAATTTATCGATTTTTATCGATTCATTCATTATGTTCGGCGAGCGTTAGGACACACACACACATACAGATTACCGTCTTTATACATATATATGATGTGTTATATTTACAAGACATCCAAACAAAATTATTTTATTTAAGTTTTGGACCATTGTGGCATTGCAGGAATCCCTAATGCACCATAATCGTCGAAAATATAACAGAGAAGGGAGAAAAAATATCTAATATATATGTATGTAAGGTTTTGAGACTTTGTAACTATGTATGTATGTAAGGTTTTGAGACTTTGTAACTATGTATGTATGTAAGGTTTGTTGGGAACATTGAAAACAAATCAAAGTTTCTATGATGACGATATCGATATCGATATTGATTGTATAGATTCAAATAAATTTAATAAAAAAACAAATGAATGTTTACTATTAGATTGTTTTACCATGTTTAAGCTGTCTATATTACAAATACCCAGCGAAGCCGGGTAAAAACACTAGTTAATAAATAATTATGATAAAAAAAACAATAGCATTATAACATTATAACCAGCGGCGTGGACTAGTGTCATAAAGCATATTATGCTTTCAAGCAGAGTGGTTACGAGTTCGAGCCCCACTGCTGAACTCGAACTCTAGCCGCTAGATCTTGGTTTGTGACTCCAGGTCGATCGTTTCTTATCAAAGTTTGTCAATCTTGCTGATTTTCATTGAAACGGTTCCTGTAAAAATTGGCATCTCCTTTCTATCTCTCTTGCTAATCTCAAGTTATTCAACGTCTTGAGGCTCGCCAATTATAAAATGCTGCAAAAATTTATCTATAGACGTCACTGTGGATGTTTGTATAAATTCGCATTGTATAAAATTCTTATGTATTATAGATTGATTGCATTGTATCTGTTTAAGTACAATCGTCGCTTTGGGGCGATCTGTAAAGGGGAGTGATCATTTTCTATCAAATAAAATAAAATAATAATAGTAGATAAAGTAAAATGATCAAATAAACAGAATACATAGTAGGGAATTTCTTGCATCCACAGTCAGCACCAATATATGTATGAGCCGTTATATTTGAAAGTGGCAAAGTCCATTTTTCTTAATTTCGAGAAATATTTTCCAAAACATTAAATTTAATGTTTTATATTTAACAATATTTAAAATTACTGATAGTTTGTGATACATTTATTTTGTTTTCCGAGATTCTGGACATATATAATTAAAATAAGTGATAACAATTGTGAATTAAGTCAAACATAAATAGTGTTTTTGGAACTGAAAATTAGACTTCCGCCACTTTCAAATATAGCCTCTCACATAAGAACCAGCCGTTAATACGACCAAATGGAAGAGAGAAGATTAAAATTGCACTCATACATCACAACCAATTGTAAAAATAATGATGAGCGCAGGCTACCAGAAAAATAGGTTAAAATGTGCTCATTGAGATGGAAAATATCGCATTCAGGCACGGCAGCAACAATTCCATTAATAAATCGGGTAGCTCTTGGAACAGGAGCCATCCGATAAAGCACTGTGCTGGCAGGAGGTATAACCATCAAATGATGATGTATAATGTACACGTATACAAAAAGAAAACATTTTTGTATTCAATATAAAAATTCCTGTTTAAGCAGGCGAAACGTCGAGAAAACGAGTCTCGGAATATTTTAAGTCGGTCGAACGGAGAGCACCAATTCTCTTTTTATCACGAATTCCCGAATCCCATGTATTTAAGTCTGCTAAACATGATTAGGGGGTATATTTTTATAATTAGCAAGATGAAAAAGAATCCCGAGCACGACAGAAGACTCAATACATAAATAAATCTAAATTAACTCTAAATTACATTATGTGCGTGTGTAAATTTTTAACTGTAAAAGATGCTGATGGAGATATGCACACGTGCTAATCCAGTGCTATTTTTTCTCTCAAACACGTGTACACAATATTTACCTTATGTAGACATACGTGTTCATAAAGTAAATATTATGTGAAACAAAGCGATGTCAAACTATTTTTTTTTAAATCACGTATATACGAATTCACGTAGCTCGAGAACTTACTGTACATACATACATACATGCAAAGAATGTCTAATATATTTTTTAGAAATAAAGACACTGTACATTCCAATGCAGTTCAACACGGTTACTAAAAAGAAAAATGAAGTGAATAATTTTGCCAGTCAAATTAATTGTAAAATATGTAAATATCTGAAGCAAATTCAACGCCAAAAAGTGCTCCCTCTTTACTTAAGCTCTGAATTTTGATATAATGCAGTTAAATATTTACAATTGGGGCTGCGCGTAAGAGATCCTAAGAGGGTTACGGGAAAAAAATAATAATTTTGGAATATACAGAAATTAGAGTTAAAAGATATTTATATGTATAAATCATAACTACACTGATCATTGTTTGTTTTCGTCTCTTTTTCCGTGGTATCTTTGAAGTTCGCTAAAATGTATGAAACCTTCTACTCATTATTGTTTGAGTTTATTTAATTAACTAATGAAATTGAAAAATATTAAAATGAAACCAATCTATATATGTATGTATGTATATACATATATAAAATTGAATGTCTATTTGTCTGTCTGTCTGTCTTGTATAGGCTCCTAAACCTCTCAACCGATTACGATGGAACTTTCAGGATTTATTGTATGCATGTCTGGAAAGATTACTGTGAAAAAAAAATGGGAAAAAACTTCTTAATAATAATATTCGTAATTACGATTTTACCGACGCGAAAATATGAAGCGCCATTATGTAGTCAAGGAAATGTGTTTGTTGGCCACCACATTAACGGGTTGATTTATGGCGACACGGCGTTGAAGAGCCGTTAGTAGAGCTCCAACCATCACTTGAAACGGGAACGGGAATTGCATGCCTTATTGTTCAGCTAGTTTATTATAAAAATTCCACATTTTAACTAATAGGGGCCAGTGAAAATGTTATTGGATATGATTTCACGTTAAAGAAACGTTACTCCACGGCGTTGAGCTCCAACCATCACTTGAAACGGGAACGGAAACGGGAAAAACGGGAATGAGTGGCATTGCAACGCAATAATTTCAAATGTTTTCGCCTCATGACCTGCGTTGTTGGGCGTAAAATAAACAAACAATTGAATAATTTCAAGTGTGTTCGCTGCCTGCATTTTTCCGACAAGTGGGAACGGGAACGGGAACGGGAATTGCATGCGTTATTGTGGCAATGCAACGAATGCCGGGTTCAGCTAGTTAAATACATAATATTCAAAAAAATTGTCTTTGAAAAACCAAAGAAAACTGCGAAATTTGGTGCGAATAAATAAGAAGATATTTAGCAAATTAATTTGTTTATTGATAAAGCTTATGGCAGCAATGAGAAAACTTATAATTATGGCAACATTTAAGATACATATTTATTATGAGTAGAAGTCATGTATGTACATATGTACAGCATGATTCATGACTCAGATTTTCTGCAAAGTATGTACATATATATGATAAATCGTTTATTGTTTTAATCGAGATGTAACAAATCAGGAAATACTTTAAGAATTATTTTAGAAATTTGGTATGCATACAATATTGTAAAGATGAAAAATAAAGTGCTATAAAAGATAGCAAATTCACATTCATGAATTCAAAATTATAATACTTTAGTAGTATGTTCTATGAAACAAATTTTTAATGTGCACCAAAATAGATTGTTTTGCACGCAGCTTAAAAAAAAGTCTCTAAAATGAATGTTTGTTAAACTAAACGAGTCTTTGAAAATATGCATAAACATAATACATTATCTGAGTAAAGTTATCCCTCGAAAAAAATGGTCGAAGGAAACAAATCCACAGACGAACAGAATTCAACAGACGTTTTGGATTTATTCATCAATTTTTGAATTTTTGCGTATATTTTTACCCATTATGGTTTCATAAACTAGATAACAATAATAATTAACATAAATAATAACGAACATGCCACGTGTAAGTCAAGCTGAACTATTCCAGCACGTGTCGAGTCATGCGCCTTACCGCTTCCCCCTTGCCCGCGTGCCACTGGTCGATGGCCCGCACCCCTGCCAACCCCCATTTTCCACCCCGTAGCCATCCCACGACCACCCCATAAGCACCTCCTGCACCGTTCGGTCACAACAAAGCCATCACATCGGCATCATCAAAACATATTGCACACACGCAGTTACCGAACCGCCTTGATTCGTGCACCCTATATACGTGAAGATTTAATCAACTCGATTTTGTCAGGTACATACAAATACATATAACAATAATAAAAAATAAATAGCCGTATTGAAAATCAATAAAGCCTTATCAAAATATCGATTACCAGTTAAGCGGAAATGGTATTAGGTAACGCGCACAAATGTGTTTTTTCCGTGTCAGTGGTAGCAGTAGTAGTAGTAGTAGTAGTAGGAGTTTCGTTTGCGGAAGTGCAGTGCTTCCCAAACTAGGGGACTGTATTAGAACAGGGGGGGGGGCGATATAACGTGGTTTTGGATAAAGTAGATTAGTAGTCTAATGGTCATGCGTTTGAGTATGCACACAAAACATGTAACTCACTACTTTTAAACGACAAAAGAAGTACTGGAATGGTACCCGATAGATTGTACAGGGTGAAAAGGAAGGCCTCAGAGAAGATGGACGGATGAAAATAGAAAGATGTATGGGTTGCGATGAATGAGAGTTGCGCAAAATACAGACGCATGAAGCGTGGTGGAGACACCTTCAACCAGCAGTGGTTGTAAATGATGATGTACATATGTATGTATATTCTTTGAAATAAAAAACACGTGTGCTCTGTATTATTGCATAACATTTAATTGCCACTGCAATTAGTGTCATAAGAATTTCATACATAGTATGTATGTCGGGTTTTTCTATTTAGATTATCTCAATAAGGTCAGATTATTAGATCTATACTTATTTCACAAATTTGTTAAAAAAAAAGAGTACTTTAGTACACATATATTAACACGAACAAAAATTGCTATATGGCTATATTTAGCCAACCTATAAAATACTCTTTCATTATAAATGTATTATAAGTAAATGTGCAAGTAAATATTTTTATGTATAAATACATTTTATTTATTTTTATTTCATTTTAAAAAGTCGCTAGTACGCCTGATCTATGCTATGGTGATCCAGGTCAAAACTCACCCCCTGGAATGTTTTCGGTGATATTTTATCCTTGTATTGACATATGCTTGGCAGTGATCGATAACGGTAGATCTCATATTTGAAGAAATGTAGGAGAAAGTTGTCACAATAATAAAATCATGCGAATTAAAAACGACACGAAGACAAGCTCATTTACAATTGGAGTCTACCTAGGTATGCCATGCCGTGAAATTACACTGCAAGAGAAAATCAGAGGAAATTCATCAAATTCAAGAATTTAAAAATAAGCATTATAAATCGGTATCGGTGGTGTTGAAAGAATTGTGGCTACATTTCGTAGAACTGTCAATACGTATGAGAATTATTGAGAAGCATGAGGACGTACGTAAACATGTCGTAGCTCAATTGCGGCACACACACACACACATACACACACACACACACGACTCGATATCATTTGAGAACCGACGCATCGCACGGAAAACACGCATATAGAGAGAGGGGGTAAAAGAAGAGGCGAAGAAAAAGCGTAGAAGAGAAGAGAACCAGATGCGAACTTTGAGAATTGCGTCACAATACGGAATCGCCGCGTGTGCTCTGTCTCTATCTTTCGGCCGAGGAAAGACCGAGACGGAGACAGGGCGAGTCGCCACAACAAACCCCCCGCGACGGGGGTGTAGAGGGGTAGAGGCGGCGCGGCGCCCTAAAATAGAACGCGGGGGCGAGGAGGGGGCTCCGTAGGCACGGCAGGGAGCTTCGGGGGTGGAATTTTCCGGGGGATGAGGATCTACGGGGAGCGCGCGGCCCCGACAAAAAATCAATATGGCCGCCGGCGCACAGCTGATCGACAGGACAAAATGTCAGCGAGACATTTGGCGCCAAATTTTGACATTTTCCCAAACAATTGATTGCGCGTCCATGGCCCCGCGGAGCGATCTTTTACACGCCAAAAATTACAGCGGTCTTATTCAATATTCAAAATCCATAGTGACAAGCTTATATGTTCTTACATAGTTAATAACACCATTAGAAGAATACTTAAATATATAGATACGTATCATAAATATGCCACGTGTAATATACATACATATGAATGTATTTTTAATGCAATATTTGAAGATGGAGCTTAGTTTTCGTCATACATTTTGATTAAAATTCATATACATATCATGTATTATCATCTTCTCATAATATTTTCGTAGCTATTAAAAAACGCGAATGGTTGTACTTGTTTATGTATTTATATAATATAATACAGTCTACCCTCTTATGTATAACGCATTATATACATATGTTTCGCAATAACACGTAAAAAAGCAACAAGGGAAAAAGAATAACAATAAAATCGTAAGAAAACATGATGCAGAACATACGTAACGCCCTCTTACATTTTTATTTTTATTTTAAATTTTCTTTTCTTTTCCAACATATCTTACGTACATATTACCAGTCTGGCGTCTTAATGAAGGGTTGACTATATTATTTTTGTTTATTTTATTCTATTTACATTTTCACTATAGTGACATTACAGAGTTGCTCTTAGTCGTCACAATGGCTAAGAAAAATAAGAATAAACATGGATGCAAAAACAAAATAAAATAATAATAAACAAAAACCTTTGTAAAAATGAGATAAAATACGAAACAAATAAATCAATATGTAAAAATAAATACAATATTGGAACATATTATAATTTACAAACAAAAAATTAAACAATCTTTTGTATTTTATATTGTTTGTTTTATTTTCGTTTTTTTAATGGTTAGTATTTTTGTTTTCGGTTTTCTTTGTTGATTTTCATTTTCATTTTATCTTTTTATCATTATTTTTATTATCTTATTTAATATTTCTGTACTACTGTCTTATGTATTATCAAACCCCTTGGATCCTTCGGGCTTGCCACCTTTCCTAAGTATTCTTAAATAAATAAATAAAGAAATTCCTCAACCAGATCAGCATATTTTAGATTACACAAATCCAAGCTAACATAAATTAGGTTGAGGAGCTTGACGTCCCTTGTGACAAGGTGACGAAGTCGTCAAATTGGTACGTGCCATGGGAGAAGAGAAAAAACTGCGACATCTAATGTATCAGAGTTGACTGTGAACATCAAAGCTTAATTCTGCAAGATTTGGAGGACCAACCAGTAACTTGTGAAATTTGTGCATTTTGCCAGTGGCGTAGTTACTGCTCCCGCAGACCCCGCAATGCGAGGGGGGCGCCACGAAGCGCGCCTTTTTTACTGATTTTTTAATTTGTTCCGTACTTTTTTTGAAATAACTTTTTTAAAAACTTCTCTTATTTTTCAACCTATTTGTACTATATGTGTATGTGCTATATGTATGTATATAAATTATTATACATATTTTGAATTCATCCTCATTGTGTAATTGATCTATGCCAATAGGGCTAGAAGACTGTCGTATTTTTCCATCTTTTGAACGTCAGTGCCACTTTTCAACCTATTTGCTGAGAATTCTCTCTTATTCTTGTATATATTGTGTAAACAATAATACAAAATTATATGATTAAAACCAATAAAATTTATAAATTTTTCGCTGTCACCATTAACAGGTGGGAAGTTGTTAAGGAAAATACACCATCAGTTGTGAATACAACATATTGTGCACTGCTTGTTGGTCGCCCAGATTAAACTATAGGTACATATACCGATACGTAAAAAAGATATAAATCATTAATTTGGAAAGTTATTTTGCTGTAAGTAAATAGAATGAATATATGGGGGGGGGGGGGGCGCCTTAAAATATTTTGCGGGGGGGCACCAGGAATTCACGCTACGCCACTGCATTTTGCGTATGATTTTAACACTTTTAATCATTGAACATAAATACATTTAAAATAGGGTAGTACTGAAAAGAAAGTCGTATGCGCTTTGATATATTGGGAGATTATTAAAACGGAAAAGCATTAACAATAGTTGATAATAAATCATACACATACACTTGCAAATATTATTTTTTAAGAAGGAATCAGTTATGTGATTCATTTTGATTGGCAAGTTTTTAACGAGAAACCTGAAAATCTTTTAATTTAAAAACCATATACGACGCGAATATTACGAATGGCAAACGTTTTCTGGTAGGTTTTTAGTTGATTTTACTAAAAAACAATATGAAAACCATATACTATTGTATAGCTTTATGAGAACATAATTCAATTGAACTCCTACACCTTTCTTAGAAATTTCTTATGCATATATGTATATGTATGTATAATATTCCTGCGCAAATACATCGCAATAAATTTCATTCTATGTACCGCAAAAATATACAATAGTAGGTCCCCTCCCCCCTAATTACATATTATACGTACATTTTTTAAACAATCACCCTAGACTTATATGTATTTAAAACTACGCAAAATAGTACACATTAGATGCATGTACGAGCATTCGCACAAATACCAACACCAGTGCGTGCATACGTAATATTTTCACCGTTGAAAGTTCCGTTATTTCGTTTATGGTGCACTGTGTTATCCGTTTATCTTTACGGTAAATTTTGTCAGTCAGACCTTTGCAAACGGTATATAATTGATGTGCGTGTGTCTATACATACACATCTATGTATTTACATACATACTCGTAGTCGTATATTAGACACACTTTGTCCACCAGAATCATATTTATAATAGTCCAGCTGGCGAAAATGCACACAAGCATGCAATAAATGAAATTTGTATTTTTTTTATAGCATCTAAACTATTGAAACACGGCGCGAATGCCTAAATGGTATGGTAATAAATGAAAATTTGAACGGAAGCGGCGTGTAGACATCTATGCGTTAAATTTGAAACCATGTGAAAATGGTTCGCGTACTGGGTGCGTTTGGAAAATTCAAACATGGAAAAGCTTCACGGTGGCATTTCCTTCGCGGGTAGATGGTGAACATTTTACCACGGAAATTATTCGCTGTAGAAATGCTTTTTATGAATTGGATTTGGGCATGCGATTTATGTATTTATTTGACGACATTAATTTCCTTTTATTTTCCTGTGAAAATATTTAATCGCATATATTTTTTGATATGATTGAGAGTATTGTATTTTTTTCGTTAAAAATTTAAATATTGATTTTGACGTCTAGATTCATAACTACTTTCATACGGTCAACGTCACTTCGGTGTTCGATATTACTTTCACCTAATTCGCGTTACTTGACCGACGACATTATAAATTTCTTTCGACTTTTGAATCACGACGTAAGCATCCACATCATATCCTGCTTTGAAAATAATCTTAGAGCAAAATTTCACAATGCAAAAAATAAACAAACCACTCCACATGTCAATTCGATCATTTTTTCTTTATTTGAAATTAGTATAAAAAGTATGGAAAAATAAAAGAAAAAAAAACATTATTCTTAAAACAATTAATACTGTTGAATTGAAACTGCTAAAATTAAATCCATTTTCATGTATCATACCCGAAATTAATAAAAACAAGCATGCAATAGAATTTTAAATTGAAACTTATTCCATGGTTTATGTTATTTATATAAAAAATTGCATTATTCATACAAAATCTCCTATGTAACCTCAATAGAGATTAATAAGACATGACATGTGTATTAAATAAACTCTCAAAACAATTAATTTTCGGGAATTTCCCGATGAAAAATCAATCGATTTGATTTAAATTACGTATTACTTACTACCTACATACATATATATGTATATTGAATTTCTGCAAGCATATGATTTAAAATATAATTGAAATTAGCTCATATAAAGACATTTTTTATGGAATGAATGAAATTATAAACAAAAAAAAACATCAATATATGACCCGTTATATTTGAGAGTTGCGGAAATCCAATTTTCAGTTCCAAAAACACTATTTCAGTTTGAGTTAATTCACAAATTGTTATTACTACTTTTAATTCGATATGTCCAGAATCTCGGAAAGGCAGTATAAACTTATTACAGGCCAACAGTGTTTTGAAATATTGTAAAACGCAATATATTACATTTAATGTTTTGCGAAATTTTCTCGAAATGGAAAAAAGTCGACTGACGACAATCTTAAATATAACGGCTCATATGTGTTCTAATTTTATATGCAAGAAGACTATTGTTGTATTTAATTTTAGAATAATAATTTTTATTCCTTTTTTTATGAATTATATTTTTTTATGTTTCAGCTCTATAACTTTATTCATTCGGAAGAAAAAAACTTTCGAAAAAACATACTGTTTTCGTATTCCAGCTGTGAATATAATTACTTAAACGATAGTTTACTCAAAAAAAAAATAGTATATAGTCAGCGCAGAACGAATTCTAGCAAATCTAATACCGACCAAATATATTAAACATACACCCGTGAAAAATTCAGTCAGGTACGGAAGACGGCACATTTTCCATTTTCCGTTCACACTTAAATATATTCACCCGCTCGCAAGACGGAAATTCAAATTGCGTTTAAATAATTTAAAAATCCTTTGTTTGAGACGCAAGACCAAAGGGACCGCGTCCCTCTAAGGGTTGACGTGACGCAGAGAGTGCGCTCGTTTTAAATTTGACCGATGTCGGAAGTCGATTTGCCGTAAGTTTTTTGACCCTATGACATCATGGGGGTCAAGAGCCGAAGGGCCCGAACGGCGGCGACCTCCACGGGGTCAGGGGTCGCGCATACCCCAATTCGATTGCCATGGGAAAAGCTCGTATACCCACACACACGCGCATACAGTTACACGACCCCGAACACCTCTCTTTGCTACGTGATGTGACTCGGGGGATGATCATTACTTCAGACATATTGATGCGTGATGATATAATGAGGTGGGTGGGTGTGTGGGGGGGGGGGGGGGTGGGGTGTCGGCATGACCCCAAGCCTCGGGATCAAGACGGTGAATAACCGTTAAGGGGGTTCGCGATATAAATCGCGACTGTGGCACACTTGCCCTGGCAACCGGCCAAACACCCATTCGCGAGGGGTTAATGAAACAGACGAAGAATATGTATATAACAGATTCGCAACTTTTACTGGAAATAGTGGGCCATGTCCAGTTAGGGACGCTCGGTTTCAATTGTTTCAATGGTCGATGATACGAATCGATTTTTTACACGTTTATAAAATGCAAATGTAGATGTTCTCTCACCGATTCAGTGAACTGTGATCCTCACAATTTCATTAGAAACTTGAGAAGTGTGATGCTTCAATCATCATATATGTATTTGAATAAAAAAAAACTATTAAATATTCGTTTGTTTTATTTTCGTTTATTTAAATAAAACAGTGGTTTGAAAAAATAAACTATTTTTTTTTGTTACAATAGAATGAAAATGAGACTTATAACAGGAATTTTGGATTTAAGTCGGCTAAATTTCGGATTTTGAATCAATCTACATATGTATAGTAGGATTTGTTATCTTTATATTAATATTATGTATGTAGAAATCTTTAATAATAATTTATGTGTTGTAAATTCTGCTCGTATGCACTTTTAAATCTATAAATATCATTGTCTTTTAATCAATTGCCAATTACATAGACTTATCTTACTTTTATAAAGAAATATCCGTATTTAGAATGAGGACAAGCGCCCCAGCTTCAAGGAAAATTTCTCTCTAATAGTGAAAGTTTATTTTAGTCGGTGCCTACGATAAAAATAATTTTATTTACGATTATTGTGTATTTTCATTATTATAATAATGTAGTATTTCTTATAATTAAATTGTAAATAAATCAAGTATTTGGCTACATTCCTGGTCCATTGTTCAATGACTACACAATATAATTTTTGGAAGAAAAACGTATCAAGTATCTTATTACATACTCTTTTTCTGAAATAAATATACTACTATGTATTTTATTAATGAATTTTTGCTTATTAATATAATCTCAAATCCTCAAAGTGTAATATTTATTATAGTCAATATTACAATTTTAAAATCGATATCGTTATACATATCAAGTAAATATAAAATATTACAGTCAAGTAAGTCATGCACATACTAGTTTGTTCATACTTACATAAAATAAAACTATCGGTTTTAGCTTAAGTGCTAACAGTCAAAGGCTATCTTAAAATAGACAAAACCTTTGAGATTTCAAAACACCAAGTACATACATATATAAAAAAGAAATCCTATGAAAACCACATTACTACGTTTCTGCTAATTTTTAAAAATTGCAACCTAGGGTAAGCATCCATAAATAGAGGATGTGACAAACGATTAAGAATTCTTAAAATTATACACATGTTGTACCCGATGACATATCATCGTATGGGTGTTGGCATATTAAGTTATTAAATAAAATAATTAAAAGAAATGTATCATCGGTCATGTCTTCGATCCCCACGCGGTCGATTTTCTTTCAAATACCTTTTAAATATATTTAATTTAATATTTATAGCTAATTGTTTAATATGAAAGGAATGGTAACAACTACCTACATATTAACAATATAAAAAACCGATAGAAAAATGAATTAATTAAATAAATTTTCAATAGATAGGGGTAAATTCTTTTCCAAGCGGAAACATTAGTAGCGATCAGAATATATAGAGGTTTTTTTCTTTTGTTATTTTTTGTTATATACGTTTTGGCAGTGGTTTAGCTGTAACGTACATATGTATGTCGAATCAAACGACTATTATAGTTTGGCGAGCGTTATCTCAGACAGACACACATACGGAATAGCGATATTATAAATACAATAGTTTGCGCATGAGCAAACTAGTTCGTTTGTCAGTATGTTCTTTTGTGTACACTATAATTGGTCATATTGGTTCGTATATGAACAAACTAGTACATATGTTTATAAACGAACCAAATATATATTAACTAATACATATAAATATGTATGTATAAGTTTTTTTTTTCATATTTAGTTATAGTGATATTATATAAATATGAAAGGCTCTTATATAATGCTTGTCAACTATTGTCATATCCTGGACTCAAGCGAGATAAAAATGAACTTTTGTTTCAAAGAAATTTTTAATAAATCTCCGAAAATTTAAGCAAATATTAGTTTTAAAAATGTAAAGCAATTATTAATTTTATTATTGTAAATTGTGCTTTTTGATAGGGAAAGTGTCACGATTTTCCGGGAAGGTCGGCATGGTAAGGGTAGTTCGGTGCGTTGCGATCGATTACCCGGAAGTGGCAGAGTTCCGCGCGCGAGCGCCTCCGGAAGTCGGGGTCGCGGACCTCCCCCAAGGCCGTTCGACGACCCTCGGACGCCGACCCGAAAAATTGCGGAAAATCCCGGAAAATCTCCGAGCAGCAGCGTCAGCGGCAGAGGCGTGCTTCCTCCTACTCGTAATCAACCGGTGTCACAGTGTCGGAAAACCGCCAAACCAATTTAATTCGGGGTGAAAGCCTTCCGACAAATCCAAGTCCCGAATTTAATTACCTTAGATATATCCAAACGACGATCAAAGGTCTTTAAACTTTCAATATAAAAGACAATGGTTTTATAATATTAATTTTAATTGTATATTTTATGTAATAAAATGGACCTTAATTTTATACGTACTGATTTATATAAATATGAATGAATTTTCATCTTGTTTTAGCACTCGATCTGCGCTGTATATATATGTATGTTTGTACATACATACATACATATATAGTACATATATTGGATTAGATATTCGTTTTTTTTTGTTTTTCATTGTTTTTCATTTACATATACATTAATGTGTATAAAAATAAGCAAAAATCAAAGAAAATAGGCTATACAGAATATATCAATGTACATACACATGTATAATATATGAATAATGAGTTTCAAATGAAAAAATCAATGCCTATAAATATCAAAATATCATATGATATTTTATATTTTATTTTAATATAAATATAATAAATAAGATGTTTATACATATGTTTTTCTTTCAGTAACAGACGCATCTCAGTTGCGACAAGTTAAATGTTTAATGTTTTATCGAGTTTAATAAATTTATGTGAAAAGTTGATGACTTGTTTATTAAATCAATAGTCAAATATTGTATCATGACAAGTCAATTTTGTAACATCAATTATGAACTTTATGAGTATTTACATATAAATGTTTTTATTTGTACCTACATTTAAAGTTATAGATTTGAGAGTGCCAATGAATTTTTTTCAAAATATGGAAATTGTTGAGTAAATATATTCAAAATTCATTTTTGTAGACAATGGACTTATGTATATATATAAGAGATTTAACTTGAGAGAGCTTTTTCTTGTACTATATGTATAGCACTTTCGTTTTCACTTGTTACCGTTAGCCCAATGTACAGGGAAGGTAAATAGAAAGGGAAGGTGGCGTGCAAACTCGCCCCCCCCTAACCCCCATACAATCACCCCATTGCCAGTGTTGTTGCCAAAGGTCATTAGCATCCCCATAAAAGGGGTGCAACGACCCTAACTCTGTGAACTATAGTAAGGAGCACATTATTGACCCATTAATGTGTAAAATTTGTTCATTTTTCTTTTCTTAGAAGCGGAAAT
Organism: Arctopsyche grandis; assembly: GCF_051622035.1. NCBI lineage: Eukaryota > Metazoa > Arthropoda > Insecta > Trichoptera > Hydropsychidae > Arctopsyche > Arctopsyche grandis. The sequence continues at coordinate 20,611,593 of NC_135358.1, forward strand.
TTTCCTTACAATTGCTATCTCGAAAATCTATGTACATCAATTGTAAAATAAGATTTTGTATAGATATTTTAAAAATAGAGGATTCGAGATTCAATATATGGATAAGAAAATAGATCATGCAAAAATTTCTTGTTCGATATCTAGAAGATTTATTTTCTGTATCTGATTTTCGCGAGCAAATGTATGTGTGCGTGAAAGCCGATTCGTCTTTTTCACATCAAATCTAATCAATCTTCAGATTGTCGAGGATTTTCTTTTATATAAATTTCCTCTGATTCGTATGAACAAATTCGATAATTGAATGTTTCTTTGTCATCTTGTAAAAAGACTATAGAAGAATTGAAGAGTTCATTTTCGTACAATTTTAGTTCTTTGTGTGTGGTTCGAACGATAGGGTTTTCCGGATTTTCATCGACCGTTAACAACCCCTACAGCTAATAGTAAGAGACTCTTTTATGTTAAAACCCATTGGCGTGTTTTTTTTTGGTGTATTTATATTTAATGTGTTTTATTAATTATTGAATTCACAAACCTCGTATAGTACTCGGCATCTTGTCGTATCCTGGTAATCCTCAATAATTCAAACTAGATGATGTCATCTTCTTATAATAAAAAATCCTCACGACGATTTACCGCCGGAAAATGGTTGAATATCACTTCGTAATTTAAGAATTTTCATTTTAATTAACTTTATTAAAATATTGAATTATAAAACAACTTTTGGTGTTAAAAAATAGGTGTACTTGTTTGTTATGTTTGACGTAATAAAAGGCACTCTATTTTAAATATAATTATTTATATAATATTCTTTTAATTCAATCAATAAATATATGCTTGTATGTATTTAATTTTTATTTTGAAATTTTTATAAAAAATAAATGCGTTGCGTTTATTGGACCATGAACTTTTCCTGTTTTAATCAATATGTAAGAAATAAAAATCTACAATATAATTTATTCTTTTTCTCGTTAAATAATTGATCTATGGACGGCGGAATTTTCTGAAACAAAAAAGAATACAAATTAATGGTCATTTCAGTATACTAAATACATAATACAAGTAAAAAGAGTGGCATTACAACGAATATTAATATATGTATATAAAATGAATGAATAATTTATAGTAGGTTTTTCAATAGCGTATCAAAATTAGACAGTATGGTATAAAGTCTTCAATATACGCAATTTTTATACGAAAGTAAATATTGTTATATGCAAAGTTCGAAGTCAGCGTTCCTGTCGTTTCAAATTAAGTCAAATTCATGGTAATTTATAAGAGAGCTGGATGTTCTCTCGTCACATTTCGGTGTCCTAGGTCAATGTCAATATTACGTATTCCAGAATATATAGGGTGACACGACGACTATAAAATACTCAAATTTAAATCTGATTCAAAACGAATTTACATACATATGTTACTTCAAATATAATTCGAGGATGACCTCCAAAAGGTAAGAATAAATATAAAACGAGCCATCCTTTCATTCATACGAAAGAAGGGCTGTAAAAGTAGACGTGTATGGAATATAAATATTTGCTAAAATTTGATGTGCCTGTTTTAGCCTCCAGTCAAATTTCATTCAAAACTTTCACGGAAGGAGCAATTTAACAAATAGACAATCTTTGTTCTCGACTTCTGCCTTGGGCGTATTAAATTCAAATGGTGGGTAAGGAAAGCTTCAACGAGATTAATTTACATATTTACATAGCTTAAACTTATGTATTTATGAATGAGGCTATTAAAATTATTACATTTTTATTTTATCTATGCACGTAGTAACAATAGATGAAGCTTTGTGATCTTGCAAAAATTTGAACGCGAGTTTTTTTTTAATAATTTGTACATGAGTATATACGCGATTCAACTCGGAACCACAAAATTTGATATGCTATTCCAAGATACCCAAATTTTGAGTTTCGAATGGGTTTGGAGCCCTAGATTGAAGGATTGCACGAAAATCGAAATGTTTGTTATCTATGTAAGCTTTAGCTTTCAACTGAGAACCATCAATTTCGGTTCACTATTTCATAGTACCTTGACATAGAACCTAAATTTTGGAAGGGCTCCGTGCCTTGGACTGAAGTACTCGTCCGTTATGAAATTCCACAGTTTAAATATAAAACAGCCAAAATTGGTTTGCTATCCTCAAGTGTTGGAAGGCTTTTTTTTATAACTATCATCTTTTTCATATATGCCATAGTGCTATGATAGGTCACATAAAATATTGTAGATACTATGGCTAACTGTGTACATACATATCTAAACGGGTTTGGTGGAAACGATCGAAAAGCGCCAGACAGATTGAACCACAGATTAACTGGATGGCTGCTTTAAACGCAATTCTCGACTTCACGAATGAAAACTTGCACATCAGATGACGAGTAACCTTTCGATGTGCACAGATGCAATTATTAAAATTGAGTTGGATCTTTCTGGCGAGTTTTTAATAATTTAATAAGGAAAAATTCTGAACTAAAATATCATAAGCACATAACGTATACAAGGTAGGTATGTCGGGACTTCGGGTAGATTTCGCTTAGTGTAAGTGCGAGCAGTGCGCACGCATAAGGTACACGTGTCGTTAATCTGTGGTTCAGTCTGTCTGGCGCTTTTCGATCGTTTGCACCGCATCGATATAAACACAGTATTCAATGTAGACATACACATATGTATATTAACTCAAGACAAATTAAACAAATTCTGACTAGTTGAATTTGCGAGACGCGGGAGGGGGTTAATGTCGATTTTATTGGAACCGTCACAACAATTAAGATAGATAAATTGGCAAATTCTGGCAGAGGATGGTCGATCTGGATTAAATAGCCATCGAGATCTTGCCGAAAGCGATGGACGTACTCATCAATAAACTCTTCGATTTTAACCCACGACCTCCCCAGTAGTAAGCAAGCGCCCTATCCGTGAGCCAAATTTTGCATACCGGAAATTGTAAAACGAATCCCCATTTCTGGCATTTGGTCACACCACTCGACACGTTTGACACGATTGACGTTTGACGGGTGTCAGCGTACGTGTGCGTGTGAAAAATGGGTCGAGGTCGGACATACAGTCCCACTGTTAGGTCATTAACGATCCCGGCCTAGAGTTCAAAGTAACGCTACTCGGAGTGTACGGTACGAGCGTCATCATCATCGCAGCATTACGGTACATTGTGGGCTAAACTCAGCCAGGGGTCGACCACCGCTACCACTTGCACTCTCTACGGCCAACTCGCACTCCTCACCTCTCATTATTATAGTTTGTATGTATGTACATACATAAATAGTTTCACGTGAGACGTTCCGGTCAAAAATTGAACGGTTTTGTTTTATCGGTCGCGTATATGTCTTTACATTTTCCGGTATTTGTGTAGTGTGAAAGAGCTAGGCTTAAAAAGTATATGATTTAATATTTTCAAAATTTTTAATTAACAGCTTGCCAGAAACACAAAAATGTAATACAAAATAAAAATTACAAAATATAAATTTTGACTAGTCCCCACATGCAGTGGAAAATTTACGAATATTTCGCCGAGAGGCATATCGTAAGTGATACTGGCGAGTTTAAGAAAAACCACGCACATGCAGGGCCATGCCTAACATATGTACAAATGTGTGCAACGCACACAGGCGGCCGAAATATAAATGCGGCCGAATGAAACGAGAGGGAAATAACGGGATAGCAGGTATAGCTTCGGTCCGCATAGAGCTAGGACTTTTATCTTTGCGACTGCCAGATGTATTTCTTCAAGAATGTTGAGTATTGGTTGGTCGTCAAAAGAACAATGTCCTAGATGTGGGATTGGGGGTGATAACACTATATTTTCATGAATGAACTGGTCCTGTTCGGAACTAAAATTTTTGGTTTTCAGTCTGTTTTCCTGGTTAGTTTTTATTGTGATTGATTTTTTCAACACTATACCCCGAATCAATATGATTAATACAAATGCTGATAAAATTAAAGAGCGACCGATTTAAGTTTGCACACGGGCGGCCGAACTCCTAGGCGCGGCCCTGAGCACATGAGCAAGAAAAGTGACACGTGAAACATTCTGGAGGCCACAAACTCCTCAAGAATCCACGGATTGTCAATTTGGTCCATCAATATGCCGGCAAAAGCTTTAAATAAACAAATTCGTCTCCGAGTAATGATTTACATCCTAATACATGTACATATATGTATGTAGAAACGCCATGGGATATAAGAATGGGTAAACACCATACTTCTTCTTATACAACTTGTGCACTCTTTCGAAGAGTACACAATATTTTACCTCCGAGGGGCACCAAATCTCAGTTTTTATATGAGCTAGGATAGTTTTGATTGATTTTTCAATACATACTTGTGTGTGTGTTCTGTGGAAGAGAAATTAAATTAATGAAATAGTGTAGATTTTTGATCCACGCTTGAAATGAAGCTTTCTAATTGAGCATGATGTCCTTGGAGAGTGATAAGAACTTTCGCTTTGAATATGAAATTCTTTTGATCGAGTTGAAATTTATGTAATGATGTTGCAATAATGATTGTTGCAGATCAAACAAAAAGTCTTAGATATGGCAGATGTAATGAATATTACGATAATGTATGTATAGAAAACACAATATAAGTGATTTAGAATAGATGGTAGACATGGATGGATGGTAATTAATTACTCTTTTGGTATTGATAAAAGACATATGTAAGTTCAATTCAAGCTTTAAATAGTTTGATTTATAGTTTGTTTCTTGTTCAGTGATTTTATCTTGAAAGATTTGTAATATTCAATTTTTAAATCCGAATTTAGAATAAATTTTTTTTCGAATAAAGATTTTGAGTATGTTTGTTTTCAATGTTTTACCCTATGAAGATTTTATTTATTTTGTGTATACAATTTTATCCTATGCTCTTAAATAAGTGGTAGGATAACTGCATAACATCCTTTTTAAGATTTTTTGAAAATAATTAAATGAAATTCCAGAGATGTGATTTTGACAAAACCCACCTAAAATCCCGCCTAGGTCAGAGGTAGTTAATTTTTGTGAATGGCTAACTGTTCCTCGTGCCATCAGTGAAGCACACCTGCCCTGTGACGCTATGCCCCGTTACGTGACGTCACATGGCTACGACGGGCACACCTGCGCCGTAACGGGACTTACAACGGGACCCATCTCGCGCGCATCTCAATCGCACGCGCACGCGCACCTATACATTATTTACATATCAATGATCTTAGTATAAGTAGGCAATACTATGCTAGACAGCTACGAGGTGTACTATCCCTGGACACCTGCGACCATTAATGATTTTAGACACCTGCGATTTTAAGGAGCCGGTGTCAAAAATCAAAGAAAGTTCACATCTTCAAAAACTTCATTTTGAAGATGTGAACATTCTGAACTTTCTTTTATTGGGGCTGGAAGCTTATACATACCTTTTTCTGAGATTTCAAAATTTTTTTATTTTTATTTTTTATTTTTTATTTTTTTTTTATTATTTCATACCAGGAAGGCATTACAGGTAAACCCCAATTCGCCTTCCTGGCCAAATTACAAACAATACAGCATTTTTTATTATATAAGTCGCTAAATTACGAGACACTGACTTAAACTCGACAATTAACGAGACATCTATGAATTGTACATACATTTTTATTGTAATATTTACATTAATCATACTCAAATAGTGGTGACATAGTGGGTAGGAAGGATTTTTAGCCAATTTTTAATCGGGAATCTTTTCAACAATGAAATCAGAGAAAATTGGCAAACTCTGATAGGAAACGATCAACCAGGAGTCACAAATCCTGGTATGACCAGCAGCATTACAGATATACTCAGAAAAATTCTTTTCAATCGAGGTCAGCTCAAGGGATCGAACTCGGCGCCTCTCAGTGTTAAGCAGAAGCTTAACGACCGAGCCACGCTGCTGGCAGTGAAAATAATGAATTTCATCCATGTAAATATGAAAACTGTTTTTCATATTTACATGGATGATTTTATATGCGTATTGTTTGTTTGCATGTCGACTAGCTGGTCCCTAGGCAATTTTAAACATTGCGCGAATAAACCTTTGAACGGATCAAAGCTCAGTATTAGGGTTTAAAGTTGGATTTTAAATTGCATGAAATTATACTACTATGAAGCGCATAGAATCAAACAGTTATATGTACTGTTTTTTTTTTCATTTTAATAATTATGCAATTAAATTTTACATTGCATCATAAATAAATTTTCAAAAAAGTGGGTATAGATTTGAAAATGTTCTCAGTGTTTACATTTTTTTAATGCATCTGTCTTTATAATTCTTATGAAGTTTTCTATGAAGCGTTACAGCTTTCTATCTATTGTGCTAGTTCAGTATAATAGAGATTAAAATCCTGTTGGTTGCTTTTCCTGTTTCTTTAAGCTTCATTTGTATTTTTCTCACGCATCCTTTCGTATTGACCTTACGTTACAAAGATGCGATGATGAAATATCTATAAAACATTTTTGAGGAGATTTTCTTTCTTTAAAATATCTTTCAAAGTCAATCAAGGTTACAGAAAATATGTTTTATGTGTCCAAAAGCATAGTGAAATAATGTCAGCTTTTACATTTATGTATGTAGATACATTTTTATAATAATTCACAAATATAAATGACGATTTTCATAGTTCAATTGTATTAAAATAAAAGCCTAATCCTTATCAGACTCCTATGAGATTCCAATAAGATTTTAAGTTCGAAAGGATTTTTCTCCCGGTCATAAAATCTTCAAAGGTCATACGAGGGTCATTACAGAAGAGCACCTTTTTCTTCAATATTTATTTATTTCGTTGTTGTCGAATTGTAAATTTGACCCACTTACGACAGCTCTGTGTGTGTGAAATACGAAAAAAATGGCGGAAGACAAGAAGAGAGCGATTACAGTTATACAACTGTTAAACAATGTTGTGTTTGAACCGTTCGGCTCGCTCAATTTAAACCGAGCAAATATTAAAAATCACACGTTGATAATTAATGTCAAATTATGCACGCAAAATGTGAATTTGCACAAAAAATATTCCATTTCGATTGATAATGAAACGTCTCGTGCAAAGCTCAAGTTCAATACAGAGCTTTTATCATGAATGAATGAACGATCGTTCGAGCATAAAAAAACATTGTAAATTGATAAAATCAATGATCAGAATAGATCTTCAATTCCAACGGTACAGATCGATTAAACGAAAGTGTTTCGAGATCTCCGCTAACGGTTTAATTTACCCGTTAATCCCAATCTTGATAATATTATTAAAATACGTTTGATCGAAATGTACAAATATTACTACAGGTCATTACATTCATGCTAGATATAATACAAAGAACGACTTCGAATTTCGCACAATTCAATAAATAGGCCAATCTTTAACCACCGGTTTTAAATTACCGTTAAGTCAAAGTCAACGGTTAATGTATGTATGTATGTATGTATGTACGTGCTTGTTGAAGATGTACAGTTAAAATTGAATTTTACGACTTGCGAAAAATTACATTTTATAATTTATCGCATATGATATTAATTACATTCACACACACACACACACACTTGCACATCTGTTAAACTTTCTATAGTTAAAATGGAAAAGTTTGCGTCTTTGTGTGTGCGTATCGGATCCTTTGTGTACAGGTACATTGACACAGGACATTCGTCTTCCCGTTGCGGAAGGTCAATCCAGGGTCAATGAAAAGGGGGTTTGTAATATGATAAAAATACTCACAAAGTATAAAATCCACAATTTGTACGAATACGATCACTTCGAAATGTATAAGTAAACATAAAACAAACTCAAAACAAACAACACTTTCGGAACAAAATTTTAAAAATTCACTTGTATGTATAATAAATATTTTTTTTACACTTTGCACAATTCCCGTCTGTTAGAAAAATATTCCAAATAAACACAGTATTACGTTTTTTATTGCAAAAATTTATCCAAAGTATAATAGTATGTATAGATCCATACTCAAAGGGGTAGTTTTGGGTGCATGATTTTTTTTTGTTTTTCTTTTGGGAGGAGATTGGGTTTTAGTTTGGTACTATCATCCGGAAGGGGGAGGTGAAGGGGGGTTTTGGGGGGTGGTAGGGTGGGTGCTCGCGTCAGAAACGTTTGATGTTCGGTGGCCGGGCGACCATCCCCGTCGACGAGCGGTTCGGCACTGGCGCTTGCTATAGCCGACCAACGCTCGAGTCGTATCTCTGAATACCGACCAAGTACCGGTAGTCCCGGTTTAAAGCGAGCTTAAGGCAATAGTCCGGAGTTAGGGAGAGCGAGCGTTAACGGTCGCCGCTGATCGCACACCGCGGAATTATCAAGAACCGTTCGATTAATAATATTCAAAGGCTGTAGCGGGATCTCGAGACTTGTACATACACATACATACATATGTATGTATGTGCGTGGTGCGTCAAAAGTTCCGGTATATTTTTTAATTAATTTATTATTAGGTACATATGTACATAGGTATAGTTTTAGTTTAGTGGATCTCAAAGTTTTGCTTTGCCAACTTTTTGTTCGGTTTGTGCTTTGACTTTTAACTATGATGATGTTAAATACCAGTGGCATGCCGTCATTGAACTAGAGGAACTAGAGGCTAGTCCCCTAAATCTTCAACCTAAAATTTAAAAATATCAACAATTCATTTCAATAAATTCAAATCTTTGTCCATATTTATATTGTTCACTTGGATTAGCAAAGTTCAGAAACAGGAATCGGCAGTGGCAGTGGATTTTTATGGTGTGGTCCTCCGCGTCGTTTGCTTGCACGGACTTGTGGTCTTAACTTTGTTCCCCTCGCGGTACTGGTGAATTGTTATGTATAGGCGTTCCGTCGAAGACATTTTTTTAATGTACTCCTCTTATCAAGCATTAATAGAATTTTCACTAAGAATATTCTGTTTGTGTTTATTAAATATCATTCTGAACTTTTATTTGTTAAAATAGCACATACATACATATTTACACAAAACTTCTGTGCATATATGTATGTATATGGCAAAGGTCAAAGAGTGCAATTATGGCAAAGGACACGGCTCACGAAACGATTCCCTCAGAACGAATCAGTAAGGAGCGCGCGGACACAAATAACAAGGCCTTGGAATGTTGCATTCTTGGTCAATTGTTCGATAAATCATTTAGAAGATTTTTAGAAATTCATTCTATAAGAAGGATAAAAATTAGCAAGCAAAAATATAATATTTTTTTAAATAAAGTGAAAACCATTTTATTTTATTTTGTATATAATTTATGAACGAATCTCATTAAAAAAGTTTTTCGGCTTTATGTTTTGATGTACAGTCAACTTTCCAATAAAGCGCTAGATTGGTTTAGACAAAAAGCATAAGAAATAGAGGAAAATGTTGGAGGACATCCTGTATCATATGTTCATTATCACAAACTCGTTATATTCTTTTCCTTTCTTACTTTTTTTGAGTTTCTTGCGGAACAGATCTAGCGTGTTATAGGAGGGTGATTTTGATATGTGTAACTATTCCTCTCAAAAGGATTGCCCATACAATTGTCATCAAATTGAGTATTGCTCACACAAAGATCCCGAGCACAGAGAATCAATTGTAAATAAAAATAATAAAAGAGTTACCAGAAATTCAAATTGCACTAATCCAATAGAAAACCATAGGCAACACTCGTGTGGTCAATCCTCTTGTGGGAAATAGTCCGTTCACCGTTTGTGTATACATATGTACATAAATACATATGTATGTATGTTACAGCTTACAGTGTGTGTACATGCACTAGTTTGTTCATTCACGAACCAATCTGACCAGATTTAGTGTACACAAAAGAACAAATTGATAACCGAATTAGTTTTTTCATGCACAAACTATTAGGGATAAGTATAATTTTTCTCAATCATATGTATGTATAACTACATATGTATGTACTTACCCTAGTTTGCAATATTTTTAATATTAGCGGAAACGGAAATTATAGCAATGTTCTAATGCGGTTTCCATAGGATTTCCCTTTCAAATACTTGGCGTTTTGACATCTCAAAGATTTTGACAGCTCAAAAGTTTTAACAGCTTAAAAGTTTTAGCAGCTGAAAGCTTCATGCGATGCCTGGTGAGTCTATTTGAAGATAGATTTAGTATTAAACACACACTAAAACTAATAGTTCGTATATGAACAAACTAGTATGCTCATGAACGAACAGGAGTGAACACGGACTAAAACATATATTTATATTGTAAAGGGATAAGAATAGATTATAATTTAATTAGAAATTTTGATCTAAATTTAGATACTAAACGAATATTATTGGGATTGATTTTACTGTCACAAAATACATATAAATATCATTATAGTAAAAATTTATTAAATTGGATAAAATTTCTTTGATTACAATGTTAAGATAACCAAAAGTTCTAATATCACCCTAAATTTGTTCTGATTCTATACAGCAGAATTCATCAATTACGATTTTGATAGAGTTATGGAAATATCTCGAAAAATTCGTAATCACCATAACACGGTTCTGTTATTCAAAGTATATTTTAAACTTCTTTTAGCTTTTCTGCATAGTAATCAGACACATGTTGTACTATAAAAGCAAGTAAAATTATGTGCTTTGTGCACAGCCTTGTATGCTCAACGAGCGACGAGATATGATTGAGAAGACAATGGAGTGTCAGTTAAAATTATAGACACTTACGGTGCAGTGTGTCAGAGTTGAAGTTAGAAGGAGAAAATAGAATATTCCGCGGATTCTAATTGAGGACACGGGAAACCATTTGGATCATTGCAGAAATTGGTCGGTGAAACGGAAGCGGTACGATATTGAAAGGTTGCGAAGAAAGTGAAGATACCAAGAATCGAATAAAAATTTAATAACGAACAACGGTTACAGAAGTATTCGATGACTTGTGTGGGCACTTAGCCGAAAACCGTTAGGTGGGTTCTGTAAGAGGAGAGAGATGAAAAAACCCGAACCGCGGTTTGACATAATTTAAGCACACCGATCACGACTTACTGATTCACCGTTCGATAGTCGAGGGAGGGTCACCGGGTCACAAGTCGACCAAAAACATTGTTAAACTGCAATCGGATATGAAAACGGAAGATATTTTCCTACATTCTACTTCCAGTAGACTTCCTTCGAAATTTCTCACAAGCTATCTAACGGGTTTAATGAAGAACAATACGAATTTTATGGTGTAAATCGTTAATTCTTCATATATTATACATACATATACACCGAGAAATGTAAATTGATAATATTCAAATTAATCTTTGAATATGAATATCTCGTAATCATAGCATCTTAATCACTTATAGATAATCATTCTCAATACATTATATTGCACATAAAATACTAAATTAGAATTTTTACAGTTAAGAAACTTGCAAATGGCAATATATTATATGCAACTATTTATATGTATATATATACATATGTACATATTTATATATAAATTTAATCATTTTTGGAAATCTTTGGTGGTGTTATGTACGGTCAAGAAAAAGCGATGCAAATATTTTTGAATAAAAGTGCATTCTACATACTATACATACATATGTATGTAGTTTATTCAATATGTGAATCGCTTCACACCATTTTCCGTGAATTTCATGATTTGCACGTATGCATTAAGTTGTCATCTTATGACATCATCTTACACTCATTTTGTGAAATTGCTAATTTCATGAAATGCCAAAGAAAACCTAGTTCATGAACGGTGAAAAACCTTAAGGTAAGATCACTCTGAATTACACGGCATGGACGTGCTCTTGGCTTCCAGCTGGAATGGGTGTATCTTCGTGTCACTTTTAATTCGTACAATATAATTATTTCGACAGGTTTTTCCTCATCATCTACAGCTATTCATCATCCACACATTTTCCTAATTTTGTTTACCCACCTTCCTTGTGGTCTTCCTTTTACGCATTCGAATTCTCTTGGGTACCATTCTAGCACTTATTTAGTCCAACTTTCGTCCATTCTTCTTCCCACATGGTCCACCCATTGACATTTCAATATCTTCACTCTATCCACTATATTCACTACTTATTCCTTTTCCTGTCTTTTTTCGTTATACCAAGCATACAGCTTTCCATACTTCTTTGAGTGCATTGGGCTTTCTGTAGCATCTTGGCGTTGAATGTCCAAGTTTCATATCCATACGTCATCACTGGCAAAACACACTGATCGAAGATCTTTTCCTTCAGCACGGTTTCTCCTACATTTTTTAAAATATGGGAAACACTGTTATCGATTACTGTCAAATCTATGTCAATACAAGGATAAAATATCACCGAAAATCCTCCAAGGAGGTGAGTTTTGCCAATGATCGCGATGACATATATTAGCTTATTGCAAAGCTATCTAAAAGAAAAACACTGTATCTGCTGGCCTTTAGTGTTTTCATGAAATTAGGAAATTCTTTATATTATATGTACATACATACATATATGTATGTGTAACTACAATAGTGACATACATACATATATATGTATGTAACTATTTTTTTTATTCAAAATTTTCAAATAGTTTTAAGTACAATATCAAAATTGCCATTTCTTTATTTAATAGTAAGTAGCATGGGGGGGAGGCAGATCACACCGGGCAAAAGATTGAGGGGGGCGCATTTGAAATAAACATTAATTGTAAAATTTCAAATAATCATTTAAATAATATTTTAAGAATCATATCAAAATAATTCCAGATATTATCGACCGCGTTTTGACGCCCCCCTTAATCTTGCGCCCAGGGTCATCTGCCCCCCTGCTTCCCTGCATGCAATTGTTAAAAATATCTGCTAATTTCATTCAATATTTGCTCATTTCATGAAATTTGGAAATTTGCACTGTTCATGACTGAACACTTTTTTTGACATTTTCATTAGATGAGTACTTTTGTACGCATCCAGGAACTGATTATGAACCAAAGTAGAAATAACAATTGAATCATAAATTACTAATTGCTTATAATTTGAACAACTTGATTGATATTTATAATATAACACTTTTCCTCCAGATTGTATGCAATAGTTTCCTTAGACTCTTTGAATCATTTAAACACTGAAGAATATTTTTTCTTTTGTTTTTTTTTTCATGTATTCATCCATTTCATATCTACATATATATATATATATATATATATATATATATATATATATATATATATATATATATATATATATATATATATATATATATATATATATATATATATATATATGTATATAAAATCAAAGTTTTTCTGTTTGTCTGTTTGTCTGTCATGGATGCGTTCCTACATATACCATTCAACCGATTACGATGAAACTTACAAGAGCTATTGTGTGCATGTCCGCGATGGTTTCTGTAAAAAAAATCCGCTAAAAATGGGAACCGAAACAGGAAAAACGGTAACGGGAACGGGAATTGCGTGCGTTATTGTAGCATTGCAGCGCATGCCAGGTTCAGCTAGTATTATAATATTAAATTTGTTCACAGAATAAGTTCAATTGAAATGAAAGCTCACGGTGAATCAAAACGCCGAGACGAAGACGGCAGGGAAATTCGGCACTCGGTGAAGAAATTCGACCCGCGAATTGGGCGAGACATCATCAGTTGGTTCGCGGTACTCGAAGTCTCAGTATCCGCGGCGATAGAGCAAGACGGAAGTAAACTGTAGGGGTGTGTGAGAGAGCGAGACGAAGAGGTTTTACCGTTGGCGGGCGTTGAACTCACAGCAGCCGGCCGGAATTCGGCTGCTTTTTGACCGGCCGCAAGTCTACGGTAACCCTGCGAGATGCTGGATGCCGGGCCCTTGCACCCACGCCCCCACAACTGGGGGACGCGACCGCCCACGGGGCCCTTTTGTGTCGCCAGACCAGAGAGTACCGTATTGTCTTTCCAAAGGTAATGGCTAAGTTAAACAGAGTCCGACACGGTGAAAGAATAACCGCGAACCATCGATCAATCGAGGAACGGTAAAAGCTTCTTCTTCTTCTTCTTCGAGTAGATATTTATTTATTTATAACTTCACATTGACTCGGATGATATTGTAATTGATATACGAAAGACTGCTCGAGGGGATATAACATTTTATTATAATTAATTTAATTTTCAACCTTCTATCTGTTGTATGAGATCAGGTAAATATCAGGCTTCGTTAGATTCATTCGTGTATTATTGCTTGAATCTTGGATAAAATTGGACAATGTGGGTGACTGAGAGAAATCAATACAGTACAGTTTTAAATAAAGAGATTATTGTATCAATGGATAGAAGAAAAACGTTTGAAATAATCAAAAGTGTCTTTTACAAAACTACCTGTTGAATGTCAAGGGGGAAAATGCTAGTAAGATGTACCTTGGCAACTGCGGTGGGATTTATAGAAGGTTATTTAATGTTAAATAAGTTTTTCCGGAGTCAAGATGTATTTTTTAGATCCCAAAAGGGTAGTTCGTCACATTGCATAAAAATCTTTGGCTCATTTAAAAGACGAAATTGATAAATACATATATAAAAATTTACCGTTAAAATAACAAGCTGGTTTGTCGGTTAGATCTTACTCCAGCTGTGTCTATTTTGAATATATTTTAAAACTAAATTGATAGCATTTCTTTAGTTTTAATTATAATGTATGTGATCGGAATTGTATGTTTTTTGAAGATCGACTTCAACATTTCACTCTAGGTTCCTGTTAAAGTCAAAAGTTTTCTGCGAAAATATTAATTATGAACGAGTTTCATTTTGTAAGGCAGAAATGTCTGCCTGTCCATCTGTTGGTTCTTTCACCAGGTCAGTGTACAAAGAAAAAAAAATGTTCTGCACAATCTGGTATTGTGTGTGATTCAATTTATGAAAGTGGTGACGCGAGTTCCGGTAGGAAAGTTGGAAAATAATTGAGCATTTTAGTTTAGTAAAATTATCAATAGAGGGATAAGAAAAAATATTGTAGCCATATATATTTGATATTTTATTTTCTTGAGAATGAAAACATAAATATGATATTTATATATCATTATTTACACATTTACAAGTTTTAATATTATTCATATAAAAATGTAAATATATATTTTTTATAAAGCTTTTTGATGCAATGCATAGATGTCACTATTCCATTTTCCAATAAATTTTCCGAAATTTCTAATATCAGAATATGCATACATATGTATGTATATACATACATATGTTCGTATATATTATATTTTTATGTATAATACCATTACTAGAAAAATACTAGAAAAATTTACATACATGTGAAAAGATATATGTAGTTACATTTGAGTTCGAATTTACTTTATTGTCATGGTCTCTCAAAATATTACTACATACATATGTATGTTTCGAGCTATATACATACGGTTGATTTATGGCATTCAACAATGAATTAAATCATCGTAAAAATATATTGAGCTATTATTGTTGATAAATTGATAATAACAAAATTTCAATTTAGAAAAGTATAGGTTTACGTACAGTTTTTATATCGGAAAAATATAAAAATTAATTAGCCTATTTGAAATTACATTTTGTCACATAAAACGTGTTCGAACTCATTTGATTATAGTCTTAGGAATAGTTTTAGATTAATTGGATATTGTCCTTAAGTCTTTTCCAATAAGGAGAACTTTCGAGACAAAGGACTACAATAGAAATAGGCATCATATAAGATAACATTTTCACCAAAATTTACAGAATATTCTGTTTGAGCAAAGTTTTTTGAATTAATATTATTATGGAACCATGTTTATTTAAAGTAAGTTTTGCTTTGCTAGTTTAAATATAGCAATATCAGACAAAGCAGCAATCGGAGTTCCATTTTCGCTGAGAGTTATAGGATCCTCCAGTTGTAATGGAATGTGATATTGAATTTTTTGTAAATTATATGATAGAAATCTCTGGCATATTTAAAAAATTTAAATGGGATTGAAATATAGATATTAGCTATACAAGTACAACTAAAATTATTTAAATGTTTAAAAAAATGCAAATCCAAATTAGTATTTTCATTATTATTGAGATTATTTATTGATATGATATGGAATAATTATTCCCCAACTGGTTTTAATATCATATGAGGAGCAATTAAATAATATAAAGTAATAAATTTATTGCATCGATGTGTTATGTTTCGATAATAGTTGATTATATCTAATGGCGCTCATATTTCATTTTATTCGAATAAGTGACTTTTTTGCAACACCATTAATATTGTAGTAATAATTTTTTTTTGTTTTTCATTATATTTATTATGTATAAATGATACATTGTACATACAGACGTATTTAAATATTTCACCATCAATTTTGGGAAATCCTTAATCTCGAATAAAAACGCCCAAAACTTCGAAAGAAAACATTATTTAAACTATTATCAATACGCACTTGAGGATAGATAAAATAAGGGAAATAAATAGTCATCTCTAAATTAACATTTCACACACAAATTTCATAGTTTTTTAACATACGTATGGTTTTGGCATTACTAAAAGCAAATGTTGCTGTTACCACACAAACACGGGTTGAAAAATCAAAGATGTTGAAGAGGATGTATGGAAGGACGTTTTTATAAAATATAAAAAAAAAACATGATTTCGACAAGAATATTAGTTAATTAGCATTTGATTTTTTTATAAATATTTGAACTACCAATATTAGAATACATATTTTTTTAGTAATGAAAAAAGTGGGGGTCAAAAAAATTAACCACCGCCCTGGTTATTTTTTATTTAGCACTACACCACTGTATGTATGTATGTTATAGGTATATTTAAAATTATAGTATTATATCATACCTGTATTATCAATTGGTTTAGCGTATATTGCATATACTGGATTATTGACGAGCCTCCCCAAATTGGTAATTTCATCGAACTTAGTCAAATGATATACTATGGCAAATGCCCAATCAACTCTCGATTTTGAAATGTCGGTTAGCATATCGTCGTAAAGATTTTCTGGATTTGTAGACCTTAAGCCCGTAATGAACTGCACATTAAAATCGAGACGTTTCATCATTTCAGTCAGAAGTGCATTGCCACATCCGTCGATTTTATCACACTGTATCATTGTGAGATCATTGATCAATGGAAAATGCAAAGGATTTGTGCAGTTGAAATATGGTAGATTTAAATCTGCGGTGAGTTTGAAAATGTGGCCGTTAAATTTAAAAAATCGCGTTTGAATCGACTCTACTAAAGGGGCAGAGATGGCTTTAGAAGAATTGAATATTGAAGCCCTTTTTAGTAAGGACAGTTTTTGAGACAAAAGACCACAATAGAAACAAATGTCATATAAGCAAACATTTTCTTCAAAATATTCCAAGTAAAACACGGAATGTACTCTTTTGAGTAATGTTTTTTTAATTAATATTTCGGAATCGTTTTTAAATTTCAAGCTTTGCTTTGGTGCAAATATGATAGTGTCAGTTGAAGCAACAATTGGCGTTCCGATTTCGCTGAAAATAATGGGATCCTCCAATAAGACGACATGGAAAATTTTAGTAGTTCTCGGATTATCAACATTGAAATTATATTTAGTTGATATGTTGTCGTAGTTAATTTGGGCGGAAATCACTTTTTCGCCGTTTAAATTTAAGATTATAGTTTCAACAAAGTCCAAATCTACATTTTTGTAATGAAATGCAATGTCAAATTTGTGAGTAGATGACAAAATTATGTAGCTTATTGAAATGCCCGGTTGCTTTTCAATTTCGAAATTATATTCCGTTGGTCTAAAGTTATTTGAATTTATATAGTCGTTTTGAGCGAAAGCATTCGCAATGAGTATAATAATCGAAGTCACGATGAATGCTGTCATTTTAAATGAGAATTTCAAACTGAAATTTCATTTTCAAACTGGTTTTTATATTGAAAAATGTGTGATATTAGGTAAATTAATTCACCCATTGATTATAATTGGTATAAGTTATGTTCCAATGATGTGTATTATTATAGTTTGATGCTATCTCATGATAGCGCTGGCAATTCATAATATTCACACAATTTATGCGTTTTGGAATAATATATTACATTGCGATTGATATCAAATAACTTTTAATAGTTTTTCGATCATTCAAAATTTGGTAAATTAAGCATATATATATTTACTAAAAATACGTGATTAATATTGTTCAAAGTATCATTCAAATTCTGAAAATTATTATTATTTAAATGTATGTATGTATCAACATCATTTTCATTTTAACAGAAGGTTGTCAGATCTATTGACATCTTAACCGGAACATTAAAATTTAAATAAGCTTTTTATTATTGCAAATTTATCATGACCAGGGCCGATGACAGGGGGGGGGGAAGTTGGGGTAAAGTTCCAGGGCCCGAAATATTCGAGGGGCCCCGTTTCAAGACGCCCAAATTACCAATTCTGGAGAAAACCATTACAAAAATATACTAAAAATACATAATAAATCGTAACGATAATTATATTTAAAAAATAAATGAAA